>NC_142696.1:47563787-47866818 GCF_029641045.1 Salvia hispanica
TGGATTCATAAGTCATACTATTCATTCAATTATGGATATATCAAATTCAGCATAATAATCCTTCAAAACATATCATTATTACATAGCAACTGTGATTTTTCATACTCTCATCTTTGGAGGAGAAGAGGGTACTGGACTGCCATTATGGAGAGGATTGGGCCCACTAGGCACGCTTCTAAATGACGAACCTACATCAATTCGGGGCACTTCATGTAAGTTTTGTGTCTCACATATGTGACATGTGATAGAATCCTAAATAGAATTGGAATTTAGTATAATACATATATTTGGTATAAGACACATTTTCCCTAATTAAGTAGCTATCAATTAATTATTGTATTAATTAGAATGGAAATAGAAAGGGACTAGCAATAATATATATGAATACATATTCCCTAAATTAACGTCATAATTAGTCATTAAGTATTGACTATTATTATTAAGGAAATATATATAATGCATATTTACCAATTAATTAGCGATTCAAGTACAGAATCATATGGTTTGGATTTCAAAGAATTAATTCCATTAGATGTGATTCAATTAGTCGGCTATATTGGTAAAAAGATATTGCTCCCGTTAATCATTTTAAAATAGCCACTTTGATGGAAAGGGCTTTTAGGGTTTCATAATTAGGGTTTGTCCTCTCTCTGCCTATATATACAAGTGTTGTGATCCCATCAAATTACACACATTAAGAGAACACATAAACGAGGGAAAGAGAGAGAAACAAATCCTTGGAGTTGGAGCTGCGCTACTACGCCAAAGAAAGTCCGAGGAAGTTCTCTCCGTCTTCCCCAATCGCTTCCGCCATGGATCATAAAGGTAAGTTTTCGATCCATTATGTTTATGGTTAATACGTGAAATACATGATGTTTGAAGATCTTGCTTTATTTATATTCAATTATGTATTCTTGAATATATGATGATAAATAATGTCCAACACTTCATGACTCGAATGATCACTTAGAAGTTTAGGTGCATTGGGAGAACTATTATGGAGCGGATTGGGTCCAGTGGGCACAACATTAAACGATGAACGTACATTGTTCTGGGGCAAGATTTCATCGTCAAACCCTAGTTTATGAAAAAGTGCCTTGCTATCCAAAGAACGTGAAGAGAATATCAATGGAGTTGCAGAAAATAGAATCAAGCATGAAAATGGTAATTTAGCTGAAATCGAAGAAGCCATTGAACCAAGAAGTGAAAGCAATCGAAAAAAAGAATGCAAATGTTTTTCTTGTTGCTATTCATTTCATAGGAGAGGCTATATTTATAGTATTGTAAACTTAATATCAAAAATGGCTATAGAAATTGTTGTAATAATTTGAATTCCTTATTGTTTTTTTCAGTATATATGGTTAATTAGCGTTGCAATTAGTTGTTAATTCTTTACAAATAGATATACACGTATGTCATTCATTTTGGTATTAATATATAATACCAGAATGCTTTGTGCAATGCATCATCTATAAATTCAAAAATAAAAAATATAGTACTATATATTAAAAATTGTATTGCAACATTACATGTAGCTTAGACAGGATCTCCTGTTTGGATTTTCTATATATGATCGAAATTAATAATGAAATCCAATCATATCCTAAACACCTTCCATAAATACAATTTTTGTTATCATAGATCCACCCTCGTTTAAATTGGGCATAAATTTAAATTCTTTTAGACATTGATTGTCGTGCCAACTCGTATAGATAGAAATGACAACATTGGATCTGGTTGATTAAGTTTAATTAAAAGAATATTATTGTTGGTTGTTGATGAATAGACAAGTGAAAAAAAATCTAAAAGAGAATAACCATAAATGTTGATGGGGTAAAATGAATCTTAATACAAAAATGCAGAACCAATCATACACAGGCCATATTTAGGTCATTGCTAGTGTATTTTTAAGTCATTATAGTAAGTATGACCTAAAATGATCTTAACATAATCTCAAATCCAAAATTTATAATGTGACGTAAAACTGCTTTATAATGACCCTTCGTGCTTTTGATTAATTATTGACCATAAGATTGACAAATCTCATGGTTAGGATTTATTGTGGATTTTGTATTGAGATGCATTTTTGTATTGATCATATTCCTATCTCCTATAATTTAACATTGGAATATTATAGTTGGTGATTAATTGTTTCATATTTATTATTAATCTATACTTATTATATAAATGTAGTATTTCATTAAGAATAATAAAAAAAATTAAACTTTTACCATAAATATCACAGCGGAAGGATTCTTTATAATGTTCAAATGTCTACTATGCACATTCTATTTTTATAAATTTCATTATTTGCATAAAAGAAAAAAATATATAGGAATTTATCTTTGTATTAATGGACCATAAAAGAAAAGGAAAGTAGGCAACGAGATACTCTATTCGTTCTTGAAAAATATAAATTATTTCTTTATTACTTCATCGCTGAAAAATATAAACTTTCTACTTTTAAAATAATTAAACAACATAATATCCTACGTACTGTATTATTTTATTTATAATATTAGCATTGTGATACTAACACTACTTATTGGCTCAACAAGAAGGAAATAAAAATGTTTTGGGCTCACGATAAGTGGGTTTTCTCAAGTAAAAGAATTGGACTAGTAAAAATAATAAATTGCTTAGGCCCAAATACAAATTCCTTCTCTGTCATCTATACGTAACATGTTTGGCTCATTCGCATATTTCACATTGATCGCATAATCGACTACAAGAAACGTAAACCATTGTGGGCTATTCGATAAATCAGCAAAACAATCGACACTCTTGCAAGTTAATAAAAAAAAATAGGAAAAAGTCGAGGTGTTACAATGTTGTAAGTTAAATTTGATTGGTATTATACGTGCATGTATTATGTGTTGATATTAACCTGATTATTGAAAATATTAAAATTTCAAATAAAATAATCATATCATCCAAACATATGCAAGTAAGATCTCATTATAATCCTTATTAAATCATCTTAATTTGAATATATTTGTTGTGAAAAAATAGTTTAAATCGTGAAAGTTATATGAGTTCAAAGTTTTGAAATATTCTTTAAAAGTTAGTTATAACTAACAATATTCAGTTTCTATTGTTACCTCTGGTAGATATTGTTACAATAACTAGTTGACATTGCATATATCTCGATTGCCATTGTTACAAAATAATTTGACTCTGTTGATCTCCAAAGTAGAGTATTTCAAAATCGCAATAGTTACTATGTAAGACCACATTTATGATAAATTGCCATAAGGTTTAGCTAGATGCCGAACTGCAATACAAACCCATATATAAAGACCGAGAAACTTCATTAAATTTGGGTTTGAAATTGCAGTCAATCTCATGATGCGGCTCCAAGTTTCACCTTCATTCTTCACCCGCCATCTATTGCAAGTGACTACTGATCTTGCACAATCTCTATATATTCTAAGATTGGTGGTGCATTTCACTATATTTGATTGCACTAGTTTCATTTCCTACTTCCTAACTTCGTCATTGTCCAGCCAGAATAAAAGATAATTAATTTTAGTAGATATAGAAACCCAAAATAAAAAAATAAAAAATAAATAAAAAAAACAAAACTATTAATAATAGACAGAATTAGTATTAATAATAGCAGTAACTGAGAGTGTTTATCCAACAAATTGATGCTCACCAAACCGCTCCTTTGGTATTTAAATATAATATAAATATAGATAATTCATTTTTTATGAATAAATGAAAAAGGTTTTAAGCTTGAAGATAAGAGAAAAAGAGAAAAATTCTGCAGCTTCTTAAAGTCAATCCTTTATGAATAATCCAATTATAATAATCATTCAAAATATCAAAATTCACAATTAAGTGATTTGGTCAAACATTTTTAACATAATCAAAATCTGATGCTCTAAATCGGGTAATTTAGTGAAACATTTTGCATATAAATATGTAAGTTTGTAAACTGTAACAACTGATTCTATAAATATACTTAATTTCAGTCATTTAATTTATAAGGTTTCGTCTTAAAACCAATTTATTTTTATTTCATTTGCCAACACCGAAACCAATCTTGGCAAATTTCACCAACGAACCATCGCGTACCATTTGAATGGTACGGGTTGGCAACATGATATCGAGGATCCAATCCATCAAGCACATCTTTAAACGGCGAACCTACATTCATAAAAATGAAGTCAATCAATTCCATAAAAAAAAAAATATTGTTTTATTGAATTCGATAGCTAATTTGAATCAGTACATGAAATCACAAATTCTACTTCATTAATCACAATTCACATAAAATATTTAATTAGCTATCAATCTATCTAAATTCTCTTCTCAAAATCTTGGAGCAAATCCTCTGATCTTCATCGTCGTCGTCGTCGTCATCATCAACCGCCTTTCGTTTACGACTACTCGGAAAAACAGAGACTGAAACAGGGGATTGCACCTCCGGATCCAACCCCCACAATTCAGTTGCTCTGTAAAAATTGGTAACATCCCTCAAAGGCCTCCTGATCCATTTCTTCTTCCTCTTCACCAAATTGCATTTGGGCTTTTCTTCATTCGGGCCGGGCTTTTTCGACGATGAAAATGGGGGGATGTTCTCCTTGTTGTCATGCTCCAATGGAGAAATAGTCTTCACTTCCATTGATTCAATGGTGATGTTTGTGAGAAGAATGTGAGGGTTTGGGGGAATTTTATAGGCATTGAAAATTGGAGGGAAGTTTGAAAATTTGTGGTTTGGGTTGTGAAATTGTGAATGAAATTTTGGCATTTTGGAGTTTGGAAAAAAATTGAAATAATTTGAGATTCGGGGGAAAATTGAAATGTTTAGAGTGGAGGGAAATAGAATTAGTAAGTAAAGTATTTATAGGAATCTAAAAATGGAAAAGGGCGGGTGCCAAGTTTTTAATGTGTGGCGCCTTTTCGGTGTAAATTTATTGAATAAATTTTCCATTGGATTTTGTTTATAAAATCTAGATTCTTTAATTTAATGTGTTGAGTTCAGATGCTTTATTAGTGTTACGTCGATTAGATTTTGTTATTTATTGGAAGGGCACATTTGTTTGTATGATTGTGTTGTTTGGAGTGAAATGTTTATGGCGTTTGATTCGACTACTAAAAATTGTTTGAAAAAATAAATTAATAGTTAAATATTATGGAGTAAAATAGAACACAGTGTGTACTAAATCACTAAATTGAATAAATTTTTTGTCAAGCTTGGAATTAGAGTTTATTATTTAATTATTTTCAATCTAAAAAGGAATTTTCAAAAAAAACCAAAATAAAAAATTATAGTAGGAGTATTTATTTATGTTGCTTATTCTAACTTTTTTGTTTATATAATCCGTTAAAATTGAAACAAAAACGTCAAAACAATACAATGCTATAATTTAATTCTACTATATCCTATCAATCTTATCAAGTATCAACCACACTAATCCAAACGCCGACAAATAATATTAATAACATGAGTCATATGAAGATAAAGGAATAGTATATGAACATTGAATAATTAGCATTTCGCCCTCAATTCCAATTCAGAGAGGAAATTTAAAAATAAAAAAATAAAAAAAAATAAAAAACACTCCAAAAAAACTCTACTTATATTTTTAATAAAAATGACTAATCGTCGAATTCGATTGGGTTTGGGTCTTTAAGTTATAGGAGTAAAATTACTTAATTATGAGTATTTAAAATATAAAATGGTTACAGACTGAACTCAAATTAATTAATCCATCAACATTTCATTGCACTATTATCTCTTTTGTTTTACTTTATTTTCACTTTAACGAATTTATTAATACTTCCTCCGTCCCGCTTTAGGAGTCCCGGTTGAGTCGGGCACATATTTTAAGAAAAAAGTGTTTGAGTGTATAATAAATAAATGTTGTAGTGGATGTTGGGACCCACTATTAACACTTTTAACACTTTCTAGGTATTTTTTATTAATTTATACCAACCGGGACTCCTAAAGCGGGACGTCCAAAATTAATCAACCGGGACTCCTAAAGCGGGACGGAGAGAGTATCATTTTATTAAAATGTGTGGAAAAAAGGGTGACTCAGTTAACAAGGAACGGAGAAAAATATAAGTAGGGTCGAATCCACATGGAATAATCCAGTTACTACTTATACTCTCTATTTATTTTAACTTAAAACTACCATTTCAATATTTCGTTATAGCAAATATTCCAGCATCAGTTTTTTTATATAACTAAAATGAATCAATACATGAAACAATTGAATCCCAATTTCATCCTATATTCAATCAAAAATTCTACTTTATCAATCACAAAACCAATAATTCAGTTTAAATACATGATAATTATCTAAGCTAATCTATCTCTCTAAATAAATCATATATTCATCTATCATGATCTATCTATCTATACTTTCTTCTCAAAATATTGGAGCAATTCCTCTGCTCCGCATCATCATCTGCAACAAGCTTTCTTTTTCGACTGCTCGAAAAAACAGAGACTGAAACAGGGGATTGCAGCTTCAAATCCACTCCCCTCAATTCAGATGATATGTAAAAATTTGTAACATCCCTCAAAGGCCTTCTAATCCATTTCGTCTTCTTCGCCGATGTGCATTTGGGCTTTTCCTCATTCGGGCCGGGCTTTTTCAACGTCGAAAATGGTGGGATGTTCTCCTTGTTGTCATGCTCCAATGAAGATAGACTCTTCACCTCCATTGATTTGATGATGGAGGAGAAAGTGAGAGTTTTGGGGAATTCTATAGGCATTGATAATTGGAGGGAAGTTTGAAAATTTATTGTTTGGATTGTGAAATTGTGAATGAAAATGGGCATTTTTGGTTTGTGGAGGGATTTTAGAATTTTGGAGTTTCGAAAAAAATTGAAATGTTTTGAGTTGGGGAGAAAAAAATATTTAGAGTGGAGGGAGGTAGACTTAGTAATTAATTACTCTCTCTGTCCGTGAATAGGAGTCCCGTTTTTTCATTTTAGTCTGTCCGCGAATAGGAGTCCCGTTTTTTCATTTTAGTCTGTCCGCGAATAGGAGTTTCAGTTACCATAAATGTTAATAGGGTTCCACCTTCCACTAACTCATTTTACTCACATTTTATTTAAAACTAATACTCCCTCCGTCCCATTGAAGATGACTCAGTTTCCTTTTTAGTTTGTCCCAACTAAGATGACCTGTTACTTAAAATGGAAACACCTTTATCTCTACTTATTCCGTCTCTCTTACTTTACTCTCTCCTCTCAACACACAAAATAAATTTGCATAAAATCCCGTGCCGCCCAAGAAAGGGGTCATCTTCCTTGGGACCGAGGGAGTATTTACAAGTGAGACTCCTATTCCACTAACATTTTTCCATCCACTTTTCTTAACATTTCTTAAATCCGTACTGCACATAAATGAGATTCCTAATGGCGGACGGAGTATTAATTTGGAATGTTGAAATGGAAAATGGCGGGTGGGAACTATTTGTAACGAATTTTTTGAGTTCGGAAAAAAATGAAATATTTGAGTGGAGGGAACTAAACTTAGTAATTAAATTATGAATTAATTTGGAATGTTGAAATGGACAATGGCGATTGGCGGGTGGCGGGTGGGAACTATTTGTAACCAATTTTTTGAGTTTGGCAAAAAAATTGAAATATTTAATGTGGAGGGAACTTTTTGTAACACTGTGAAGGCGGCTTTTCGGCGTTGAATTTATTAAATTAATATTCGGATTCTATATGCATTGCATTAATATCTAGTGTTACGTAGATTAGATGTTGTTTTAACTTTTAAGTAATACATTAGATTTTATTATTTAGTCCAAGAGTGAATGTGTTTCATTTCAGATTGCTATGCATACAATATGGTTTATGATTACTACTATAAAATTTGTATTAAATAATTCATGTTGCACCGAATTCCATAATTGAATAGTAAGTTTATCATATCTAAAATCAGGATGATTATTTTAATTATATTTTTAAAAAATTCTAAAACATTTCCTCATAAAATTATCATTGCTTTGGTGTTATTTATTTTGAGAGATAAAATAGATAATAAAATATATGACCGATTAAAACAAATAGGGAGTAATTGATTATTTTAATAATTTTTCATCAATAAGTAGATAAATTAATATGGGTCATTCACCCATTCTTTTACGTGATCAATTACATAAAATTATACAACCAATTTATACCATATTGTAGTTTAATTTATCCTCCGTTTATTTTTTTCAATAATACTCATTAAAATATCCCGATCGTATTTTCATATATATGAAACAAGAATTCCAAAGTATTCTAAAATGAATTAGTACATTAAACTATTGAATCTCGATATAAAATTCTATGTTATTAATCATACAAAAAAGAATTCACATGATCAAAAACATGATGTGTATCTAAGCTAATCTCTATAAATATATGATTTATATATCTATACTTTCTTCTCAATATCTTGGAGCAAGTCCTCTCCTCTTCATCATCATCCTCAACGAGCTTTCGTTTTTTACTACTCGAAAAAACAGAGGCTAAAACAGGGGATTGCGCTCTCGAATCCAATCCCCTCAATTCAGCTCCTCGGCAAAAAATTGTGACATCCCTCAATGGCCTTCTGATCCCCTTCATCTTCTTCAGGCCGGGCTTTTTCGACATCAAAAATGGTGGGATATTCTCCTTGTTGTCGTGGTCAAACACAAAGATGTTCTTTGCCTCCATTGAAGATGATTGTGATTTTTTATGGTTAAAAAGTGAGGGGGTTTGGGAATTTTATAGGCAGTGGTGATTGGAGGGAAATTTAAAATTTTATTTTATGTTTAATGAAATTGGGAAAATTGAATTATTTAGAGTGGAGGGAACTAAAATTAGTAATTAAATTATTATTTGGAATCTTGAAATGGAAAAAAAGGGCGGGTGGGGACTTTTTATAACGATGCGGTGGCGCCTTTTCGGTGTTGCCTTTTTAAATTATTAATTAAATCGGATTTATTATTAGTTTTCATTTTGCATACACATTAGATTTGTTCTGTGTGAAGAGAAATTTTTGGTATAATTGCTTTCTATAGTTTCGCGTAATGAAAATATATATAGTTGATATAATGAATTAAAATATTTAAAAGCTTAATTAATAAAGGAATAGTATAATGTGGCTAGTTTTAATCCTTCTTTACATATACTAAATGTTACACATTCACTATACTTTCTAATTTTGTCATACAAAAATCAATTATACTGTTTCAACTTCACATGAACAACAACTCGAAGCTTGTCTTTGAAGTCTTGGAGTCGAGCCATAGAAGTTTACATCAATAAACCAAATCCACTACTCGGTACATCTTCTCACTCAATTGATTCTCAGACCGAGCACAACTACTACTTCAAAAAACGGTTTCTGCCAATTTCCCAAGGCATCAAGTTTATTCAACTCTCACATGGATCGGAGTAGGACATGTATTAGGATCCGGATTATGTGATCCTTTCCGGGGAGACTCCTAAAGTTAAATCTCGCATAGCATATTCCGCAGAGGATACCTAAACGATTTGCAAATGCTACGTCAATAATTTTACAAATCCTATTTCATTAAACACTAGTATAAAAAATCATGGGCTAGTCATCAATTCAAGGACTTCATAAATTACTTAAAATTTACACAACTTTTTTTATACAATAATCTAGTTTAATCTATCCCAAATTCATATTTCCTTAAAATATCATTAATTTCCACATTTTGATCGAGTTGAATTAAAGCAAATAGTCCAGCATCTGTTTTTTTTTCATTAATAAAATTAATCAATACATGAAACTATTGAATCTCATCGAGTAAAAGATGAGTTATCTAAGCTAATCTCCCTCTCTATCTACATGTATGTTTCATACCTATCTATACTCTTTTCTCAAAATTTTGATGATCTATAAAAATTTGTAACATCACTCAAAGGCTTTCTGATCCCTTTCGTCTTCTTCGCCAAGGCGCATTTGCCCTTTTCCTCATTCGGGCCGAGCTTTTTCAACGTCGAAAATGGTGGGATGTTCTCCTTGTTGTCATCCTCCAAAACAGAGATGCTCTTTGCCTCCATTTAAGATGATTGTGATTAATGTGATGGTGAAGAAAAGTGAGAGTGTTTGGGATTTTTATAAGGAATGGTAATTGGGGGAAGTTTAAATATTCATACATTTAAAGTTTTTGTAAGACTTTGAATCAAAATCAAAATTATTGTTTGAATGATTGGGGATTGAAATTTTTGAGTTTAGGGAAATAATTGAATCACTTAAATTAGAGGGAAATAAAGTTATAGTAATTTAATTATTATTTGGGACTTCAAATGGAAAATATGGCCGGTGGAGACTTTTTATACGGTTGTGTCTTTTCGTCGTTGAATTTATTAAATTATGATTCTTAATGTACTCATTTAAGGTACACTATATAGGGTGTTAGATGTTGTTTTTGCACAAATAATATGGGCGAAGAAAATCCATAATTTAAAGTTACACTTACAAATTATTAAAAGGAAAAGATTCATTGAAATCATGTCAATTGTTTTTTAAACATATTCTATCATATTGTCGGACTATTCAGTTACGGGTCAATCGAATTATAATGTTTCGGATTATAAATTGACCTTACTTTTACTAAATTATTTTACTCACATTCTACTATGGAGTATAAAACTAAATAAAATAAAATATTAAATAACTTCCAAATACTTAATCAAAATATATTTTCTAAGTACATTTTAAAAATATTTTACTAAGTTATTAAACTTTTGGAAAAATATTGAAAGTTAAAAACTGAATAATTTTTGGTAAAAAAGTACCCATTCTTTTTATGCTTATATACTATTTCTTCGTTTTATAAGAGGAATAATAGTTCAAAGCCCACGCTCAAAAGTTGTCTAAGAGTAGAACACAGGTGTATGGTCCAATTATTAATTATTGGGCTTTTTCATTTCCTGCAAAATTTACATCACTATTATATAAAATCAATATAGGTTCAATTATCCTCCATTCATTTAATGCCCCTTTTAATTATTTTGAAAACATATACATATTTTTCCCTTAATATCACAAATTGAAATTCCAACACTTGTGTTCAGTGGCAGACGCAGAAATGAACGGGAGTAGAGGATAAATTCTCAAATTTTACCTTAAAAATAAATTTGTAGGTAACTTAGATTATTAATAGGGGCTTTTATATAATAATGTGTATAGAATATGAATAAATTTTAGAACTTTATAGTAGAAAATAATTAAAAAAATGAATTCATTAAGGGCTAAAGCCCCTCCCCCATTAAGTGTAGGTCCGCCGGTGCCTGTGTTCCTTTTGTGAAAAAAGATTAAAGGCTCGTGGTTTACTTGACTTGATATAATATTGTATAGATTTTATAATGATTTTAATATGCAATGACATATTACGATATGTATCTTTATATTGTGTTGCTACCTTTCTATTCATAGCCAAATTCAATACGGACAACTTATTTAATATTTTGCCTAATATAAGAGTGACATGTAAATTTCAGTTTCTTAAAGTATACAAACATGAAATAGCTATTCTGATAAATTTATAGCCAGTTGGAAATGGAAAGAAGCTTTATCTAAATATAATTAAGAGATGCACAAGTCCTTGAACTCAAAGATCATCATTAAGTATTACTATTTGTAGACTTCAATTAATTGATGTACAAACCCGTGATGATGCATGTGCAATCATAGTATATATCAGCACACCTAGTTTCCCTTTAGGTTTCTACTTTTATCAATCACGCCGAATTCAGCCTAATGTTTGAATTCTACATTATAATTCATTGAATCTTATATAAGAGCATCACCAACGCAAGTGCTCTGCGCACTATACTATACAAGCACTTTGTCCTCGTGAGTCACTGGATAATAAACACTTTGTAATTACATTTAATTAACAAGGGCTCGTTCGGTTTACTTGACTTGATACGACAAGTTAAGATATTGTGTACATTTTATAAATATATTTTGAGTTTGTAAGATTTTTTTTAAATAAAACTAGGAAACAAAGTGAGCCATAAATATAAACACTTGTGAAGTGTACAAAATAAAATTCCCTTATCTATAATACATCAAAAAAAATTATTTTTTAACAGACTCATGGTCATCATAGTACCTACCAAACATATTTATTAATAATTAATTCAATTATGTGGATAAGCAGAAAAAGGAACGAAAATGAAAAATAAAACAAAAATTTGGAAATATAAAAAAAACCACCAAACAATGAAAGAAAAAAATGAAGAAAGATTAAAAAAGAAAGAAAAGGAAATATATTCAAACTGCAGCGCACACGACGCTGAGTCATGCACTGCACACAGAAGGTGCACTACGACGCGCCCAAGTTGTGCACTGATATTTTTATAGTACATTACTACATTATACTCCGTGTTAATATTGCACTAATATTTTTATAGCTTTTTTTTAGATATAAAATTGAATTTAAGTTAATGAAAATATACTACTAGTATTTTCACACATGTATGTATTTATATTTGCACACAAACATGAATAAAAAATATGTTTGTGGATAAAATAAAAATGATGCAAGTTGTTTCGTAGATGAATGGGACATGTTAGCATTTTGTGGAGTCATATATTGCATGCGGATAAATAATAGATACGGATTTCAGAATAATTTGGCGTATTCAATGATCACGCTCGTATATTCTGTGTCACATTTCATTTATTTTCATTTAACAATTTCCTCTAAAGTCGTCTGTCAGAATATTACATCGTTTTCTTACACTTGCCTAGCTCCAAATCACATCCACACATATTTCGACACCTTTCTACAAAGCTATTACTCCTAAGTCCTATGGTTGGCACCAACATCCATGTCTAGCTCTCTAGATGTGGGGCTGATGAACAGTTTATGGTTGCCAATTTACTCGATAATCGACCCGTAATAGTTCGTTACCGATTTACTCGTTATCTTCCGCTAGTGTATAAGAAAAAGTTCGTTTATACGGAGTAATTTTTAATTGATCTGTTATAGTCGACCGGTAAGCTAACTTAAGGCTAATTCCATTATTGGCCCACTCAAATTGAGGGGCGCCTCCCCCTGTTGTTGTCACAGTCTGTGCATATAAATATCGGCGTCGACTAAGTATCGATAGTAGTCATAAATAATGAGCTATATATCGATCCTCTAGATGGTTAAATAGATTGTTATGCTACAAATTTATTACTAATATTTATCTATTGATAATTACTATAATTTAAAATTGTAAACGTTTAATCAAATGTTGTTATGACTCAAGAATTCTTAAGTGAAATGTTTAATCAATATTGTTATGACCCAAGAATTAAAACTAGGTAATTAACATTTAAAAAAACTTGCCAAAGTATTTGAAAATACAAGTAAGTGGAGTAGTACTATAAAAGAAAGTTGATAGTTCCTAGGAGCTCTTCCATATATAGGTTTATTTATTATTTTTTCTTTTTTTTCTTTTTTTGGTACGATACCATACTGTACCGTATATATAGGTTTATTTTTATTAAAGATATTAAACCAACTAAGTTGCTTCGTCTTCGTCATAAAAAACATTAAGTAGCTTATTTATTCACAATTTATTTATCCCCAACTCGAGTTATAGTTTATAAATATATTCAATTATAATCCATATATAGAGGCTATATATGGGTTTATTATCATCCATAACGATTTTGATCCAATTAAAGTTAACTAATTTTCAATCAGAGTTTTGTAAAATCTTGTACTCCATTAAATAACAACGATCCATTTGTTTTAGGATTAGGTGAATTTATTACTACCATTAATAGCTACACAAAATGTAAGATGATTGAGAGAGACTGTACAAAACATCTATTAATTGACTATGCTTAATTTCTCACTTTCAGGCTTTTACGGCAGGTCAGAAAAGAAAATGTGTGCAAATTAATTGTTATCACAATAATAAAAGTAGTTGTACACACTAATTTAAGAGTAAATTAATTAGTTAGGCGACTGCATCGAATTAATTCATATTCGATCCTATCGTTTTTCGTTCTCCTACCAAAAGACTTGATATTTTCGTTTTGGTTAGGCAAACTTATGACTAAAACACACTAGTAACGACTATAAATAATTGTGCTTTTGTAATATTTTTTCCAAAACAATTGATGAAAAATAATTTGTTAACTATATACTCTCTTTGTTCCGCGATAATAAAGTCATATTTATTTTTATCAAAAAAATACACATATTTATTTTTATCAAAAAAATACACATTTAAATTCTCAAACAATTATTGTCTGCCTACTATACTCCGATTTTGTCATTTTACATTATTCTCTCTTTATTTATCTAATTTATTTTCTCCTTTTAATACACGAGGTTTTTATTTTTATTTTTATGCTAACACCTAATTTACATGTAGCATTTTCATTCATAAAAAAAAGTTTCTTGAAAATTGAAAAATAAAACTATATTGGTACATGCAAAAAACATGTGGTCGGTTACTTGAAAAAACAAAATTGCATAGTGTAAAACTTGTATACAAACTACAAAACCCTATTTTATAAATAGAACATTACAAACATGAGATTGAAAACATCAATTTCCAATCATTAAAAGATAAGATGATCAGAGAATGAGTGATGATGTGACCGAATATTAAATACTTACCAGTTAATTTTGACGTTGGCGTTTAGATTATAATTTTTTTTCTCCAAATATAAATATCTACAAGCAAGAAAGAACAACTATTATTGGAAATAGTTTCAATAATTGCTGGCCACACAAAAGCTGCATTCGATGACTCGAACTCTTAACATAAACAACCACAAATAAACTAACATATGCATGCCAAAAATATATTAAAACTTTATTAAATACTATCATAATTTAATATGCTCATTAAATCCCCAAAACTAATCCATACCCTTTTTTTGGTCCTCCTTGATAAGTAGTAGTTGAAGAACCTTAATTACATGCCAAAATTGGTGAGCAACGCTCAGAGTAAGTAACACCTACTAAAAATTAACGAAATCAACGTATATTAAAAATCAAAACAATATATCTGGAAAAAAAGCAGTAGAAGAACACAAGAAAACATGAACAAAAACTCTATTTACACATCTCGGCGTTATCAGCCAATTTCATCTATCAAAGGCAAGCAGTCTTGCAACAACTTCAAGCCAAAGTGGGACACAATCTTTTATTTTTGTGCTTTCATTGTAATAAAGGTTATTTATTGTGACTACTTTAGCAAGCTGTAGGCATAAATGCTAGAGATATGAAGTTACATATATACATTACCCCATCGAGCCAAGATCTTGTATTTGAAATATATGTTTGCATTTTGATTTCAAAAATTCTGTCTTTTCACAATGTATGTACCGTCGAAATTCAAAATTCAATTAATTCTAATGGTAAGTAGCTTGCAACAAATACGACGAGATTAACGTTGCAAACCCGAGATTAGTCTCGTTGTATACATTCTATATTACTATAGGGAAAAGCTATCTGACCATAATATATGGCTAGATATAAATTTAGGGCTGAAAAATCATGCGAGTTGGACTGTTATTGAGTCAACCTGAGAACGACCCGACATGTTAATGCTAACCCAAACACAATCTGTTAAAGAAACATTCAATCTGAATACGAACTTGATCTGCTACGTTCAAATCCCAATACGACACGTGCACGATGAGAATCCATTACCAACACTATCATATAAGTCTTGACATGGCACGATTATAGCACAAACATGACAACCACACAATACGACTTAGCCGTATTGCAGAGGAGATATGACCCAACGACAATGTCGTGGTGGTGGTGAAGGCAAGGAATGGAGGAGGCGTGGACTTGCGGAATTGGCGATGAAGACATGGAATGAAATGATAAGCTAGTTTGATAATATATTTATATCGTGTCAAAAATAGTTAGCCTCAGTATAAATATTACTCCCTCCGTCCCCGATTAAGAGTCACACTTTTCCATTTCGGTCCGTCCCCAATTAAGAGTCACACTTCATTTTTACTATAAATAGTAAGTAGGTCCCACATTCCACTAATTCAATTCATTCACATTTTATTATAAAATCAATATAAAAAAATGGGTCTCACGTTCCACTAACTTTTTCAACTAACTTTTCTTTAAATTTCTTAAAACTCGTGTCCGGTCAAAGTGTGACTCTTAATCGGGGGAGGGAGTAATAATTTAAGAGTGGCATAGTAAATAAGATAATGAACTTGAATTAGTGCATGCATTACTCCAATTTACGCATATAGCTTGTAGCATATTCGGATGAATTTAGAAATAAAGTACTACTTTAGTATTAATAATAATATGGTCAAATAATTCTACTCATAATTATATTGGTGCTATATTTCATAATATAAACTATGTAGGGGTATTTTCGACAACCTATTGCAACGTGTTTTAATTTTTAATGCTCATTGATTTCGACGTACATTATTGGTTGGAATGGTGACTAGTCGAGAATAATCACGCAATTATATGTATTTAATTATCCGTACAAAGATTGTTAAAAGGAAATATAATCTTAACCTAATCATGGCTAGATCCTTCAACAATAAAAATAAGAACATAGAAATTAAATAATAAATGAAGTAAATTTTAACTGATGTACCAAACATTGAACACCGATTTAGAGCCACGTCATTGAATTGGTACATAAAATAAAAAAATGTAATCTCGTGAATTGTTATACGTACCATTAGTTAAGTTGTATCTTGGATTAAAAATATTAATTACATTAAATTTTGGCTTTGTATTTGGGAGTATTAATGTGATATGAAAGGACATAGGATTGAAAAGATAAAAAATAAAGCTCTATTAATTCAATAGACCCACCACTTTTCTCAAGTCACGAGTGATGCAACATATATTAACTCATTTTACCAATAAGTATATTTTTCATTGTCAAGATATATTGGAATATTAAAAAGAAAAATTATCATTTAAAATATTACCATTGTCCAACAAAATAACCCATTTTCTTTTTTATATGTCAAAATGAAAATGATCCATTTATAAAAATAAAAATAATAAGTACTATACATATATTATTCTCTATCCATAGAGTACATAAGTAAAATGTTGTAAAACAATGATCATCTTTGTTCGGACGGAATGAATAGAACTTTACTTTATTACACGTTAGGACCACATAAATAAATAAGTGTCATCTCATTGAATAAGCCCCTTATATATAAAAATCAAAAAATTACTCATGGAACAATTGCAAAATATGGTAAATTTATAAAATTGACTTGAAGTCAACTAAAAACTAATAATTTAAATAAAACATTTAATTTGTACTAGTATAATTAAAAAGTTAATATATAATTGACTTGAAGCCAACTAAAAATAATAATTTAAATAAAAATATTTCAGTTAAAAAAAGTTTAGTTGTGTTTGTGTGTTGTGAGTGAGATGAGTGCTTTTGCCTTGTGGTATCTCCATCAAGCTTGGATATGAGTGGAAAAGAGAATGGAGCCCTCCAAGAAACGAAAACGACACAAAAAGAAAATAAAGATGAACAAATCTAAAAGAAATGAAAAAAAAAAAAAAACTAAAGTCAATAAAATATTCATCACATTCTTTTTCTTTAGAAAAACAAACAAGTGTGTGAAAAAGATGGATGGCTACAAATTCAACATCATTTAATATCACACCCAATTAAATTAAATTACATAAAACAATAACCTCATATTAATAAAAGCATATATATCTATCTCACAAACCCCACCCCCAATTACTGTTCCATTCATTTCTCTCACCAATTTCTCTCCCAACTCAAACCCTCTTCTCTCCTCCGCCCGCCGCCGCCGCCGCCGCAATCAATATATCTCATGCACCAGAGTCAAGAACCGGAGACATGAAAGATCCAGCTCAGGGCGGCGAGATCGTGGAGGTCGAGGGCGGCCAGATTCTCCGGGCCACCGGGCGGAAAGACCGCCACAGCAAGGTCTACACCGCCAAGGGGCCAAGGGACCGCCGCGTGCGCCTGGCGGCGCACACGGCCATCCAATTCTACGACGTCCAGGACCGGCTCGGCTACGACCGTCCGAGCAAGGCCGTGGACTGGCTCATCAAGAAGGCCAAGACGGCAATCGACAACCTCAACGACCTCCCGCTGCCCCAGCCGCCGCCCGGATGGAGCGACGGCGCAGCCTGGAGCCACTCCCCTGCAACAGCAGCAGAGCCAAACCCTAGCTCTGCTGCTGCCAGGGAGCAACAATCTCATGTTGGGAGCGAATATAATTTCGCTCCCAACACCAGCAGAAATAGCAACAACAGCAACAACAATAACAATAATAATAATAATAATTCGGCCTCGTCTTTTATGGGCGAGGCCGATCTCATGACCACCATGAAGTCCTTGTTTCCAACCAGCAGTTTTGCAGGTTTCGACAATGATTCTTCTGAGGGCTCGTCTTTTCAGACGAGAGACCTCGGCCTGTCGCTCCAGACGCTCCAGGCCGACAGCCGGGCGAACCCTGCCGCCCCGTTCCAAGGGAATTTCCACTGGAGCAGCGGCGGCGCCGTTTTCGCCTCGTTTTCCGAAAGGGAGCTGCTTCAGTCCAACGCGGGGGAAAATACGTGGAATCAGAGGCCTCAACGGCCTCTGGTTCCACCGAATCACCACGATCAAGATCCGAATCTTCATCAGCCTCGTAGCGCTTTCGAGCTCGGATTTCGCGTTCCGGCTCGGATTTACGGCGAGGAAGAAGCCGCGGAGAATCATCGGTGAATGAAATTCTTAGCCATTTCTTGCTTTCTAATAAATAGGTAATTTTATTTTCTTTCTTTACTTTTTTTGTGCCAGAAGAATTCGATGTTTATTGAATTGCTAAGCAGAAAATAAAATTGTGTTGTTGTTGCAAAATAGTACTAGTAAAACTCATGGTTGGAGACACCATTAATTAGTTGTGTTAATTTTATTTTTCTTTAATTTCTGCCAATAATTTTTCAGACATTTGTTGGTTTGATTTAATCAGAAATTTGGTTTATAAATTGGGGTGAAGTCTTAAGCTGATAAGCTTTTCTTTGCATGTATTTTGTCGTTTACACTTTATTTCATCTGCTGAGAGTAGATGAATATGCTTTTTACATAGAATTTTGTTGAGAAAACTGTGTTTTCTAAGTTTTGTATTTAAAATGTTGTAAGAAAATTTTTTCTATGATTTGTATTGTATTCGTAATAGCAAATTTGTGCAATAATTTATACTATAAGATATCAAATTTCGACAATATTATAAAAATATAAAGAATTCTTTAGCTTTGTGTAAAGTGTACACCATTCCATCTTAAGTATGTATATGTATACAGGGACGTGATCAAATGAAAGCTCTAAATATTGTACAAACTCAAAACTATGATCTGGACCATTGAAAAATATCAACAGATCACAAAAAAACATCAATAGGAAAATGTCAACAAAATTTCAAAGGTAGTCAATGATTGATGCTGTGTTGATATAGTGTCGACATTAAAATCTTGAAATTTGAAACTGTGTTGAAGCTGTGTTGAGGAGTTTTGAGTTTGTATAATATATAAGTTTGCATTTTATCACTACCCTATGTATATAATTTGATTAAAATAGTATAATGATTAATAGTTAAAAATAAAATTCAAATATCAAGAAATTAAATGTTTTTATCTGATCCTTAGATTAATATAGCAAAATGGTCGATTATTTTTATGTATAACAAAAAGTGTATACATTTGATAATCTACTTTTCCATCCAAAAAAACATCTTTATTCCATTGTGATGCATCCACAAATATTAACCCATTTTCATTTATATATATACACTATTAACCTATAATACTACTATCTTCATTTCTATATAGACACTACCCTAAAGAGAATCTGTATTTTTATTAACTCTTTTAGCCTATTTATGGTGTGCTAGGGTGAATGAATTATGTTTTGAAGTAAATTTCCAGAACTGGCATAACAGAACAAGCTCTTCTGTTGGTTGATTTACCATTATAGGAGAAGCATTGATTGTTTTTCAGGAAAAGTTTGAAATTTTTTTATCATCTGAAATTGGTGTATTTGAAATATATTGTTATTTCCACATGCTAGATAGTTAGGAAATTAAAGTTATGTGAATTTAAAATAAAGTTGTAAGCATCATAAGTTGAAGAGCATGTGTAAGAGGAACAGATAAGGTACTCCTCTTCAACTATTTGAATTAAAGAGTATGTTGGTGTTATGTACTACTACTTGAATATTTACTTATTAGAACAATAAAAAAAGTCACCTAACAAAAGGAGAAAATTAAATGAAACAAAAAAAAAAAAAAAACCGCAAAAGAGTTCAAAATCAAATTTAAGTTATACTACCTCCGTTCATAAAATATATTCTTAGTAGGGACCGATATGAGTTTTAATACAAAATTGGTAAAGTAAAAGACAGAGAAATAAACAATGAAAAGGTGGTTTATTTTTAGTGGAAAATATATCTCACCTCATTAGATAGATAAACTTACCATAAATAGATAGAGGCGTATCTAGGTGGATGACTCAAAAATGAAATATGACTATTTTTTGTAGAAAGAGATAGTATCAAACACCTCCTAAATTATAAATATATAATCAAATAAAGTTTGCACTCGGGAGCAAACACCACTGTCCGATCTTGACATGTCAGGGGTAGACACAGAAAAAAATGTTGGTACAAGCTTCATTGGGTCTATTTTCTAATAGTCAAATTGATATGTATACTTACTAAAGATAAATATAATACAAAAATTCATACTAATAATATATTTAGTAGTACATTTAAAAAATTTTACAATACAATAATCTAACTTATGTAAACTTTATTTCTTTTACTTTCTTCAATGTAAATTTCCTCTTTCTTTCTTAAACCATTTTTTTGCAGCAATTTTTCTCTGCTTGTTTTATTAAACCTCTGACAATTGATCTTCATCCACGTCAATTCAATAATATCTAAAGATGAGTTTTGACAATTTCAACAAAATTAATAATAGAAGAAAAAAAGGAAAAGAAATTTGTGTGATATAGATTTAAGCCCATTCACGTTTATAGAGTGGAGGTACGTGTAATTGTAGGGGTCCATGATCTCCCACTATTTGGAAAATTATGAATATACTTTTAAATAATTTTACGAAATTAGTTAAATTTAACAATTTAGAAATTTGCCCCATGTTTAATCTTAAATTGATAGGTCATGGTTAATTCTTTTTTCATTTTGATCTTCTTTGTTCAGGATTAATATCAAGAAATTGTAAATGAATAGGACTTTTGGATGTATAAGATTAAGTTTAAATTATATTTTAATTTTAAAGAGAACTTTATCGATGAAATTGTTAAACCGATGACATGATTTTTTACATTTTTAAATATCTGTAAAAAAATTATTTCAATATCCACTATATATATTTCAAAAAGTAACCTTATTTTTTTTCTTTCGAGTTTTAGTATAATTAACAAGTCATTAATAAAGTCAATATCTAAAATCAAGTTATGCAGTCTCTTGGAAATTTAACTGTACCAATAAAGCTCAACTGTCATAGTTGACAAATATTTAATGTGTCTCTCGGATAAGAACTAAAAACAATTGATACAAAGAAGTTGACTAGATATTAATTATGGGTTCTCACTTTTTAATAAATTTATTAAATTTAGCTTCCCACATCAATATTTTCACTAATTTTAAAACTTAGATATCAATTTGAGAGAAATCTTATTGTGTAAGTAGTATTAGTGAGAATTATTTAATTTACGCTATCATTATTTGATTTAATTTGAATATAATACATTAATGCCTCTAAAAATTACTCCTATTATTGATGTCATTAGTTCTACAATTTAAAAGTAAATCTTAATTTATTTATTTTCTTCATAATTTCAAATAAATGAATGAAAACCGTCTAAATGAAAGTGTAATTGGCCATATCAGTTTTCACTTTCAGAAGTCGAATTTTTACTCCTATCCAAATCTGGAAAAGTGTGCTAAAAATCAAATATTCCTATTCCAATTGAATAATTATATTTTATCATTTGACTAGACCCACATAGAACAAATATTCCTATTAATATAATATTCCTCTGAAATTCGGTGCAATAGAAATAGACCCACATAAAGTAAAACCCAAGGGCCAACATCAATTTGACTAGACTAAGAGCATGAGCAATGCTGGCCCATAGGCCAAGCCGCCCGCCTATTTAACTCGAGGGAGTCGGAGGCTCGAACCGTTCCTAAGGTTCATGAGCCGAAAGCCCGCAAAACATTGTCTTATTGTTTTAAAAACGAGAAGTGAACCGAGACTGCTATTGGCAGGCGGACCGAAATGAAAAAACGAGACTCCTAGTCGCGGACAGAGGGAGTATTTTTCATGAATTGCTTTAACGTTCATGAATCGTAGTAGCACAGGGATCTAGGCCACAGACCGCGACTCAATATGCCTACAAGGACCCCATATATAGCGGTTAGGCACATGAATAATGGTGGAACCATGAGTACTGCAAGGCCGACTTAATTTTTAGGATTTTTCTGGTCACGCCTTAAAAGCTGATGTGACATGTGAATATAAACTATACTCAGGATTTTTTTTTCCAGCGTACGATTTCATTGCAGCAAAAAAGACGATTCCGTCGTCCTGGCGGCCCCCACACTCCGGCCCGACGTCATGTGAGAGGGTTAAATCAGGGTACGCAGTAGCCCGTTGAGGGGGAGGCCTTAACCCACTGACTGCCAGAAGCCCATCTCCCAAGGCCTCACACTTGTGCCTGAGCGATGGAAGCAACTACACGACAACAGTGGGATTCGAACCCAGACTCATTGCAGCAAGATCTGCCCCCTCCATTGCCAACTGCGCTACGCCCCAGCCGTACGATTTCAATTGTCCTAAATGGGAGTCATCTCACACATAGGAAACAAGTATCAACATAATAAATTCACCAGACCCCTACGAGGTTCCTTACCAACATCAAATCAACATTGGTCAACTAAGACATATAAAAATCTAAGTGCGAAGGGTTTCAAATTTGCTCATCTAGATGCTATACTTTCTTTGATCAAATCAACAATCATCAGTTGCTTTCTCCATCACATCTCTCCAACAAAAGCATCTTGCTTTTGATGTTGCATCAAAGGGAGAGACATGTTCGTTTTATTTTTTCATCTTTTGCTTATTTTTTTCCATTTTGTCATTTGTTTTCCTTTTTTATTTTATTATTTTTTTATTTACCTTCCGTATTCTTTTTGATCAATCAAAGTCATGCAACAACAATTTTAGTTACAAGTATAAATGTCTACACATAGGAGTACTATATTATTTCTATGGATATGTTCATATATGTACTATCATACCAAATTTCACAACATTCATAGAATCTGTTTTCGTTTTCTGTTGTAACGTGCATGTATTTTAAAGATTAATGATGTAATTGTATAATAATTAATTTTAATTTAGAAATATCATAATTTAATTAGATATATAAAATATAAAATTAATAAAAAATGATAAATTAAAAATTTATTGATGTTTCTAAATTTTTTGTGGCATATAGTATTTTATTTTTATTTTATGACAGATAAATACAAATAGTCTGATTCTAAATTTGGGTTGGGTTGTGATGCCCCATAACGAGAACTCATTGGGCTAAGCTGCGAAGCTCAATTATGGATTAGCTAAGTAGTTATCTTCATTGTTTCAACTTTGATTCTCCCATATTTTCTATGCAGCTATTTTTTCACTAGTCACAACGCTCAAATAATATGATTAGTGAAATACACTTCCTCCGTCCCCGATTAAGAGTCACACTTCTCCATTTCAGTTCATCACCAATTAAGAGTCACACTTTATTTTACCATAAATAGTAAGTAGGTCCAACATTCCACTAACTCAATTCACTCACATTTTATTATAAAACCAATATAAAAAAATGGGTCTCACATTCCATTAACTTTTTCAATTAACTTTTCTTCACATTTCTTAAAACACGTGCCCAGTCAAAATGTGACTCCTAATCGGAGACGGAGGGAGTATTTGAATTTGTGAGATTATGTGTTTTTTTCAAAGTTTTGGACTTGTTGCTTCTATCCCTATATATATAGGCTATCTTATCTTGAGATTTTACAGGTTGATGGTAGTACTATTTTATTATGTCACTTCCAATAAATTATAGGTAGCAAATTTATTACTGTACATGATAGCCAAAAAAAGAAAGAATGTCAAACATTGTGATTTAATATGAATACAACAGTAGAAAATGGCCATTAATAAAGAGATCTCAATTCCATAATTACATATGGTATTTGCTCCTTTTTCCTTTTCTTGAAAAGAACAAACAGATTAATAATGCAGATCCGATCAGACATGGGGAAATTCAAAATAACAGAAAATAAAGAGGGACCATAATCTGACATCCAATGACCACTAAACCTGACAACCTCTTACACATGCATATGCATGGTCACTCGTAATCGAACCGGAACCGGCATTGTCCGGTCATGGGTCAAAAAAATCAGAACAAAAAATCTGCAGTTATCCGAAAATTCAAGATAGGTTGCATATGTGTCTTAGTATCATATTACACGGTCCGATCGATCACAGGTCGGAAACTTTTGAAAAAAATCGGCGATTGACCGACAATTCAGGATGAGTTACATTGCAGGCATAGGTGTAGGCTTTTGAAACAAGCACATGCCTTTAACCTCCTCTTTAGTACTCACTCCGTCCCGCTTAAGATGACACGTTTTCCTTTTTAGTTTGTCCCAACTAAGATGACAAATTTCCTTTTTTGGTAACTTTCTCTCTCCAATTAATACACTCAACCACTTTTTTTCACTACTATTAAAATATCCATCTTTCTTTATCTCTCTACTTTAATACTTACATCCACCTTCACTCTCTCCAATTAAACACTTTAACCAATAACTCCTAAAATTCCGTGCCGGCTAAGCAATGTGTCATCTTAGCTGGGACGGAGGGAGTAGTACAATGATATGTACAACCTTTGTCGAGCAAAAATGGCCTTGATAATGGACAACATGTGTAATACAAAATTGATAAATTAAGAGATAGGAAGAGAAAATTGGTTGAATTGTTAGTGGAAAATGAGACTCGCTCCATTAGTAAAAGATAAATTTACTGTAAATAGATAGAGACTAATTTTGGTGGACAGACTAAAATGAAAAAGCAAGACTATTTTTCGTAGACGGAGATAGTGATATAGTAATAGTTAATACACACATTTACATACATCCCAACAAAAACCCATTTTCTACAACAAACTTACATGCTTCTAAGAATAAAATTTGATGATTGGCTGATGATAAAAAATAAAAATAAAATAGAATTAAATAAAATAGAATTAAATAGCCACTCCCCTCCCTAAAATTAAGCCAAGAAAAGAGATTTTTTCTAATCAAACAAACATAAGTGCTTCTTAAATGTGAACTTGATTACTCTATAGTTCACAAAGGCTGCTCTTTATTTGGTAATGCTTTTCCTGCATCAAGGAGAAACTAAGTTAGGTATTTCGATATTATGTTCTATTTTATCAATACATGTCACATGTATAATATGGTAAATGCATAAAATAGTCAAAATTAGATTAGTACCTTGGAAATTAATGTGTGACATATGTCAGTTAACTGCTAGTTGCTCTTGCTCTGAAGTATCAGCAATTCTTGATGGTGAATCATTCTCCATTTTCTTCATGTTTTGTTCGTAGTATATTTGCCTCAGCCTCTCAATTTCCCTCTTTAATGCTTCTTGATGAGCTACAATTGTAAAAATAAATAAATAATACGTATGGAGTAGTAGTTGTAAAAATAAATAAATAAATAAATAAATAAATAAATAAATAAATAAATAATACGTATGGAGTAGTAGTTGTAAAAATAAATAAATAAATAATATGTATGGAGTAGTAGTTGTAAAAATAAATAAATAAATAAATAAATAATACGTATGGAGTAGTAGTTAACTATGAAGATGAAAATAATACTCCCTTGTCCCACTTCGAAGCGAAGCATTTCTTATTTGATACGGGATTTTAAGTAATGTTGTTTTGTGAATTAAGTAAAGAGAGGATAAAGCAGAGATATTGATATTTCTATTTTAAGAAATAGGTACGTCATAGAGTGAGACATCACGAAAAGAAAAATGTGTCACTTAGAGTGGGACGGAGTATAAGATTTTTAGAATTATCACAAGAAATGAATCTTGGAATATTTTAATTTTTTTTTATCAAATGAATCTTGGAACAAGGCTGTGAGCTTGTGAGAACATAATCATTTCATGGGTGTACGAAAAATAAACCTGTTAACGTTTATATGTTATTAATATCAAGAAATTAATGTGCATCTATTAATTTGGTGGATGTAAGTGCGAAGGGTTGGTGCTGTCACATTTATTATAGGCATATGCTAACAAATGTATCCACCAGAAACCCAATTATTGCAGGATTTTGGAATCTAGAGAAAATTTGTTACTCAATTTTTTTGGCAAAGAAAGGAAGATGAAAGAGGTACTGAATTTATCTTTTCTACTTTTTTGAATGATTGTTATTGTTTTCAATCTATAGTTGTGTAATTAATAATATTGATCAAGAAAGGAGATGGGATCCATCATGTGACTGTTCTCCCATGTTAAGGCTCTCTAGTTTCACATGCATGTGAAGATCTATCTTGCCTTAAAAGATACTCCCTATCTATCATACATTAATTTACAAATACTAGTTACTAACTTACTATGTGTGTGATAATAAATTTTAAATATTTTATTTGATTGAATTATATATAGTTCAGTGTGAAATATTGGAACCAATTACACTAGTTTTATCATTAAAAAAACATGTAAAAAACACCAGAAATTAAACTAAGCAAATTACAAACAACCCAACTTAAATTAAATAGTTTAGAATGTAACATAAAATCATGTATTCATGCACATATATTTGTAATTGTATCTGAAAATTTAATAAATCTTTGACTTGAAATCATATACTATCAAAAAGAGTAAATATTTAATGTGTTTATCTTTTATATTTGTGAATAATTCTATTATTATTTCCTAACATAATGTCAAGAAATCAACTTTATTAGTATTTGCTAATAATATAAAGAGAAAACCCTAATTGGAAAAAGAAACTCACCATCTTTGAAAACTTTATCTTGAGCTAAAGCTGCGATTCTTTGCTTGAGAACACTGTTATCAACATTTAGTACGAGGCGTTGGTGGTCCAAGTAAGCTACTCGTGGTGATAACACTGAGACTTCAGCCTAAATTAAATTCACCATTTCAATAAATATATATACAAGCAAATAAAATTACAGTGCAAAAACAATAAATTGATTGATTTTTAATTACTTGTAGAGAAGAAACGCTGCGCTCTAGCTCAGAAATGTAGTGCAATTTTCTCACTCGTGACCTCTGCGCAGATTGCCGGTTCGCCAAAATTCTGAAATTGTATTCAAAATCATTATGTTTAGTAGTTTTATTTACATGCATTATACATCTATATATATAGATACATGTATATACGTTGCAGTGTGTGTTTGTGTGTGAAAAATGGTGGTGAATAGTATGCCTTTTGATCCGCTTTGGATCGTTGATCCTCTCGCCGGAATTATCCGTTCCGGCGGAGGCGTATGGGCCGTCGTCGTCCTCCTGCGGCTCGCTCTTCGGGTGCACGGCCGACGACGGGCCTCCCGGCCCGTCGTCGTTGATGCTGTTGTGGTCGGACGGGGACGAGGGGTTCGAGGCGCCTGGCGCCGCCACGTCGTCGTTGAACATCGACATGAGCTGGTCGTCGTCGAGCCTCTCGAACCCGCCGTCCTTGCCGACGGCGGAGGAGTTCGCCCTGAGGCACTCCTCCGCCGTCGGGGCCTCCAGGAAGGCGATCGAGTCGCTCATCGACCGCCTGTGGGACCCGCGGCGGGCCGACGAGAAGTCGAGGAACTCGTCGATCCACATCGGATTGTTGTTGTTGTTGTGGTGGTGGTGGTTGATGGACAATCCCTCCATTTTTTGGTGAGAGAAATCAGCCCAATTTGGGGTGATGGTGGGGATTTTTGGAGGTAATTGAGCCATGAGACTTAAAATACAATATTGCAAGACTAAACTACAATATGTCAACATGAAGGGCTTATATATACACAATCCCACATGCACAAAAAAAAAAGAAAAAAAATGTAAATTACTCCCTCCGTCCCGATTAAGAGTCATACTTTTCCATTTCGGTCTGTCCCCAATTAAGAGTCACACTTCATTTTTACCATAAATAGTAAGTAGGTCCCACATTCCACTAACTCAATTCACTCACATTTTATTATAAACCAATATAAAAAAATGGGTCTCACATTCCACTAACTTTTTCAACCAACTTTTTTTTACATTTCTTAAAACCCGTGCCCGGTCAAAGTGTGACTCCTAATGGGGGACGGATGGAGTATGTTCTAATAATTTTTTTATAGCCACGGGAACATCATCATCACAATCACATCTCCATAATTCCATTATCTTTCAACAAAATTAAATAATTTTGTTTTTTAAAAAATAAGAATTTCTTACTGTCTATGAAGGTGGGGTCACATGGGAGAAGATTAGGACAGCTATCAACAGCTTAGTGGGTGGGGGTAGGGGGGTGAGGTGGGGGTGGGGGGTTGAGTTGAGTGAGAGTAGTTTATTAACTGAAAACTGAGTGGGAATCAGAAAGCACGTGCCCTTGTGGCCTCCAGCCCTTATTACACACTTAATTTTTTAGACAACATTCCCCACTGTTTATTTCATCTTCTTACAATCATTGGTGGCCGTTGGATCTCTCTTCCATCAACATTCATTCCACCCATCATGACCCTCGGAAGTCGGAGCAATCTTGCCAACTTATTTTTTAAATCTTTTTTTTGAGTATTGATTAGTTAAAAGATGCAAAAGAATGGAATGAAAACGAAATTTGTGGGTTGGGGCACAATAAAGACTGTCGTTGTTGCGACATCGGAAGGTTGAGGCAGTGTGGTGGCTATTGCTAGCAATAGACAGTGGATGAAGAACGAAAGAAAACACTATCGTATGAGGGGTTGGAGCAAGCTGATGGCTGATCGCTAGATAACTCACCCATGGATTGGATTCTATTAATAAAAATCCCTAGATGAGTTATCTATCTTACCAAACATACGCATAGCTATCCCAAACCCTAATGGTGTTGCACCGCTCGGATTGGCACTGCAACACGACTGCATTGTGGGAGAAAGTCGCGGTGTTGTGCCAGGTATACTAACGCGCTAAAGGTATGGTGCAAAAAAAATTAGCGAGCAACAAAACGTATCCATCGATAAATCGAATGAAACTTGGACATGTTAACCATCCCAAAAATACACGCCATAACTAAAATAGTAACACCAACAATGCATTTGTAAACAAATCAATACTCCTTCATAGCATTTCAATTTTCTAGCTTGGTATACTTCAATCCTACTCCCTCCATCCGTGAAATGTTGTCCACTTTTGCCATGTCCGTCCTCGAAATGTTGTCCACTTTATTTTTTTTTTCTATTTTTGGTAAATAGAGTCAAATTTCCACTAACTCATTACACTCACATTCATTATAAAACTAATACTCCTATATAAATGTGAAACTCACATTATACTAACTTTGTCTACACACTTTTCTTCACATTTCTTAAAACTCGTGCCGAGTCAAATGTGGAGAACATTTCACGGACGGAAGGAGTACTATTAGAACATTTTACTCAGAATAATTATCCAAAAACTCAAATATATACAACATAGTCATATTGAAAAATCACATGCAATAGTTAGATATGATATCTAAGTCATTAAATATTTTTTTATATCAAAGGGCTACCAGCCTAGCATACACGGATGATATCCGTCAACCTCATCCACGAGAGAATGAGAGAATGCCATATTACTAACAAAAGTTATATTGCAACATATATAAGCTGCTAACTAATCGACAACTATGTCATTTTCATTCGACATTTTTCACATATGTATACTAATAAATGATTGTAGCAGTAATCGTTTATATATTTAATTTTGAGCAAAATGAAAACTACTAATACCAAAGTGTAGAAAGCGAAGACGCGTATTCTTAATGATTGGAGGCATATTCTTGATTTAATTTTAAATAAGTTTATTTAGAAAAAGTAGAAGAAAATGTGGGTAATGGGAAAGGAGAGGTATTTTTGGATGGATGAGCTGTGGAAAGTGAAGGGTAATAGAAAGGGATCATGTCTACCCATGTGAAATGTTTGCATGCCCAAAACCTCTCTCCCTTCTCTTCACTCTATACTTGTCTACAAACTATACCCACATGTAGGGGCATCTCTATCTATATAGCTCTCTCCATAATATATATACTTACAACAGTTATTTAAGGTGACATTGTGCATAATAATGAGCAATATCGGATTCAATAAACGAAACTCATGGGATTGGACACCGTGATAAAGATTGGAAGCGAACCTCAACTCTGAAGGATTGGGGCGGATCTATCGCATTGTGGGATGAAGACTACTCAAAAAATCAAATTTAATGAAATTTTTTAACCCGTCTAGATCCAACAATTGAAATGAGTTATGTTTTGTAGTTATATACCGAAAGAGGGGAGAGTTATAGTAGCTGGATGCTCGATGAGTTATCTAGATCCCGACTCGATTAAATTTTTATTCGAGCTTCGTTTTTTGAAATTCGTTAATGAAGTTAAGGTAGGATTTAACTTTCGTTGTTGTGATAAAATGATAAATTTTAGTAAATTTATATGGAGTAATTAATTTGTTTTTAAAAGCAAATTAATAAATATTCAACCGAGAACCATAGAACCCAATTTATAGTAACGTGCTCACGACATACAATTATAATAAACTAATATACCTACGCTGATAAAGGACATATATTCTCTCTGTCAATGCCTATGTATTCATGTTAAATCTTTTTTCTAATTTCACCCATTTATATAGCAATTAGAATATTAAAAATAGTACTATTTTCATCATACGCGTTTAATATATTATAGATGACTTACAATCCGAAGAATAATATATAGCTCAAGAAATTCTAGTTATTTACAAATAGATTAAAAAAAACATAAACAAGTAGACACCACTCTAGTAACACTAAATACAATATGAAACTAAAACAAGATAGAAAATAAATAGTCCAACTGCATATGAAATTTAAACACGGAATAGAATGAAGAAATATATGCACAACACAGCATAGATGAAGCATGAAATATGCACAGAGGAGACACAACAAACTCATGGAAACAGAAAAATAGGGCAATCAGACATGATTCAAACAGAATTCCCACCAATATACGTAACACAACACAACACAACGCAACATAACAAAACACGATATGTATATTATGTAAGAGATCAGAAGCTAAACCTTATAACAAAGATTGCTTCCTCGAAATCCGCCTTGGCTTAAAAATGAAGATAGCTTCATCTGTTACAAGAAACAACATGTTAGCAATCGTGCTTGTGTGCATTCTGTGCATTTGCTCAGATGCACGTACAGAGAAGCCAACTGAGGAAGCAGCGGTCATGAAGAAGAGATACAAAACCTGGCTGAAACAACACAAGAAAACATACAGGGGCGACGAGGAATGGAACATGCGATTTGGAATCTACCAGTCTAATGTTAGGTTCATAGAATTCGTAAACGCACAGAATCTTTCTTACAAACTCACAGACAATCAGTTTGCAGACATGACTAACTTTGAGTTCCAGACCACCTACTTGGGTTACAAGAGCCGTAAGCGCCCACGTAATCAGCAGCAAAGCTACGAAGTTGGTAACTACGCAATACCGTCTAGCAGAGACTGGAGAAAGAAAGGCGCTGTGACTAAAGTCAAGAATCAGGGCGCATGTGGTACAAATCTCGCTTTCTTTATTTAACCTGTCTGTTTATGAGATGCAGTTTCTAAAATAAAGTAATCACCGTGCTATCTCAAAGTACATGCATTGAAAAATTTTCATCACAGGCAGTTGCTGGGCATTTTCGGCACTAGGAGCAGTAGAAGGACTCAACAAAATCAAAACGGGGAAATTGGTATCATTGTCCCCCCAAGAGATTCTCGACTGTAATTTGGGCATTGGTGATCTAGGTTGTCGTAGAGGTTACATGGAAAAAGTATATGAATTCGCGATGCTGAATGGTGGCATAAGTTCAGAAGAAGATTACCCATACAAAGGGAAACAGAGCATGTGTAACCTAATCACAGCAAGAAAGATAGCAGCAAGGATAACCGGCTATGTTCGAATACCTGAAAGGAATGAGTCGGCCATACGAGCTGCAGTAGCTCGTCAACCAATAGCAGTAGCCATTGATGCTAGCGCACCCGAGCTTCAGCTGTACTCTAGTGGAATATTCACCGGATCCTGCGGAAAAAAGCTTAACCATGGGGTTTTGGTAGTGGGCTATGGCACAGAAAATGGTGTGAAATATTGGATTGTGAAGAACTCATGGGGAACTGGTTGGGGTGACAAAGGATATATCAAAATGAGGCGTGGAACTTCTGATAAGAGTGGTATTTGTGGCATTTCCATGGAAGCTAGCTACCCCGTCAAAAAATAACTGAGGCATCCAGCCGTTTCGGCTGTCGGGTACTCATAAATTGAGTCAATATCAATTTAAATAGATATACACGCGCAGAGTAAAGTTCATGGGTAGAAATAGCCATAATAATAGTAGCCTTATAAGAATTATATGTTTATTCCTAAATTTATTCAAACAATATTCAAAATGTAATTTCTGTGTCTTGCTATGAATATAAGTTAATGTTTTAGTGCATAGAAGCTTTTCCATCTTTCTGCATTTAAGTCATAAACCTCTAGCACCCTTTTAGTCAGCTAATTTAATCAAACACTATCGTTTTAGTATACGTTGATTTATCAAGGTCGTGAACTAATTACATTCACATTTCTATACTTCTCAACAAAAAAAATCCATAGATTGGCAGGTCACATATACAAAACTGGACTTTGAATAATTAACTACCTGTGTTTTAGTATCATACACGCTCCTCGTGTTTCCACGAGACTACGACCTCAGATAGTTAACCTAATCTGTTTGATAAAATTAATTATATCTAAACACAAAGTACACTCTGTCCCTAATAAGACAACATAGTTAATCCTATGACAGAGAGAATGCGAGTAATGAAACCTTTTCATATAATAGTCACTGAGGCCTTCAAAGTCTCCAATCCGCTCTTCATGGTCTTGAATAGCAATGGTCTTGAAATGGCTCTTTAACAGCTGGATTCACTCCACACCTTATGTTGGCAAAATATTCCATCTTCCATCCATCACTCCCAAGAAGTAACGTGTGATGACAGCAATTATTTCCTCTGACATCAAATTGTAGGGGTCATAGCACCAAAATCTTCATTACCATGCCAATTCTCTGAAAATTATTAAGTTATGTAAACATACAGAAAAAATAGAGATTGAAAAAGAACGTAGGTGTCAAACTTATGAATTTGACAGAGGGTTAAAATATACCATGATGAAGATGTATATATTAAGGACACATCTGTCACCGAATATGTCTTCTTCTGGGCTTGCGGTGCCGAAAAAGACAAAATGCCAGGACAAAAATAAGAAGACCCACCTGGAGGTAGACCAGGGACTTCAAGCCTAGGAAAACAACTGATTGGTTACTCTTATGGAAGGGTGAACTCAAAGAATCATAAAGTAATTTGATACGTGGAGAAATACCTTTTTTAAGTTTCTGTGATGAGTCCTCCATCTTAATTCCAGGTTTGGCTTTTCTTGAGTTAATAAAATCCAGTTCCTGATTACTTTCTAAGTCATAATTTAATTTCTGATATGCAATATTCCCACCCATGACGCAATTGTTAGCACAAATGACAGTTCCATCATACTCATCACTTCCATCACAGCAGTCTGTATGCATGAGGTACCGCAAGCAAATTAGATGTCGAACAATGTTTTGTAGAAAGCAAACCTGACAAACTTCAATCTATAACATGCAGGCATAATCACCTTTCAATTAAGATATCGTGATTCATTTCTCTATCGAGGAACAAAAAAAATTCAGACGGGATAATGAAGGCCAGGAAGCAATTAATAACACTCTATCTATGCCATGATTTCAGCATTATAAAAGCTCGGGTGAGCGAAGCATGAATCAATAGCTCACAAATATATGCTAGTCAACCAACTATACCATGAAACCATTAGACGCTGAAGTGCCAAAGAATAGTTTTAACTCACCGCAAATCTGATCATTCACTCGAGAAGAAAACAAGAATCTGGGTGTGCTGCCTGTATTTTTACAGTAGAATTTGCTAGTTGGACATGCAGAAGTTCCTACATGACAAAGAAAAAAGCTCAAGGATATCAAACTGCATATAACTTGTTTCCAGTACTAAATTCAAATTGCATCTTTTAAAGCAGAAGCTAAAAGATTCTTATATAACCAAAAAGTTCAGCATCCTTGGGTTCATTAAAGATCATCTACCTTCAAAGCTCCTACATGCTTACAATAGTTACTACAATGCTCCCTGCTTCTCTCTCTCTCTGTCTCTCATATTGCATAGCCTTCATATATCAATTATAACTTCTATTTTCATTTCTCCAAGTGAAAGTGTTTACAAGATTATGAATGTCCCTCGCGGTAAGACTTCATCAACTAGTCAATCACATGATTTCCAGCCAAATATTGATGGTAACTAACACACTAAAGAAAGATGTAGAGACCTGAGCCTGCAATACTTATAGTTCCTTACATACTATCCTACTAAATGAACTTAACATTGAACACACTTCACACTCATACAGACTTCAATTATACACGGTTAGCACCAAAATTTGTAAACAACAGCTGGAGCAATTAACGAATTTCTACTTAACATAAAATGAAACTCAATCGAACTTCTTAAAATCACAGTGCCACATTAAGTAATCAGCTAAAATCCATCACAACACAACCGTTTTCCCTCTCTGCACCCCTAAATTAAATTCCATTCAAACAATTCAATCACCGATTCTCCACACATTTTAACTAAAAGAGCTGCAACTGATGATTATTTCTACCTACTCTCCTCCAGCGATCGACTAACAATTACAGAGCCTGTCCTCGAAGACTGAATCGAACAAAATAAAATACTCAAATGATAGAAAACGGTAATTTACCGGGCTCATCAGTGCCATCGGCGCAATCGCAGAAATCGTCGTTGAGACGGTCTCTGGTGAAGGATTTGGATCCGTCTTTACATCTGATCAGCTCCGCGTCGTAGTACTTGACATCTGTAGCGATCCAACACATATTTCACAGTTCAATAAATGTCGATCGAGAGAGAGAGAGAGAGAGAGTTGACCTAGAGGGTGGACTCCGATGAGTGGGCGAGAAGGAGAGGAATCGGAGTGGTGGAAATGGAGAGAAACGAACAAACAGGTGATGAGAGTGAGACAATTCGCCATTTTCGCCTGCATTTCCCACCACAATCGCCTTATTTCACGATGAAATTGAAATCACGTCAAATGCTATTTCAATTCATGGAATGTATATTCAAAATTTAATAATAATTCAATCTTAAAATTTGTTTGATTACATATTTTCTTCATTTACACAAATCAATCTTCATAAATTAATTTAAAATTATTTTCTCTTACAGAAGACTAGAGTCAAGTCGACTAACATCTCAAATAGAAAATGATTTATAAATTGGACAAAATGTCAAAATACTACTAGTCCATCAAAATTAGTTTAATTCTAAAAATGAGAAGTTTTAAATCAATACTAATCCTATATGTCAATCTAAAAATGGACTCTGCAATCCACTAACACTATCACATTTTCTCGTCTTCTCTCTTACTTTATCAATTACACGTTAAAACTCATGTCGTTTACAACTTTGTTTATTTTTTATAGAAGAAGATAGTATAAAATTTACTCCCTTGGTCCCATAATAGATGGCCCACTTGGGAAATGGTACGAAATTTTAGAAGATGTTGTTTTGTGTGTTAGGTGGAGAGAGAAAATAGTATATTTATATTAGAGGGGATTTTTCCAAAAAATGAAATATGACATCTTTTGTGGGACAAACTAAAAAGGAAAGTGTGACATTTATTATAGGACGGATGGAGTATGAAACTATAATCTGTCTTGAAACTTTATTTAGCCAAAAAAACCATAAATTTTGAATTTATTTGCAATATCCCATGACAAAAAAATGTAGTCGCTTACATGTAATACATCGTTAATGTTTTTCAACCAAACAACACTGTAAACATGTCGCAAACCTAAAATGCATATAAATTGTGTTTTCGTATAGATTATTGATAATACATCAGTAATTGTAAATGTCGCCACGGTTCACGGTTTTAAAATTTTGAAACGGAACCAGACCGCCTTAAATCACGGGTCCAGTCACAGTTGTTAGTGCACAGAATTCTTTACACGACACGATGCCTTGACCTGGTCAGCTTTTAGACACGCGATTTTGCAGTCTCCCGATGATCTGCTAAATCGCGAAGGATATACATTAGACACAAAAGGCAGAGCAGAAAGCAGATCAATGGCATTGTATGTAGACTCAGATCTTAAGATGGTTGAGCATCTTTTGGTTTGTTATCAGTTTCTTTTGCCACCCTTGATTTGAAAACGCCACTCAGGCCTCGTTCTTTTGCAAGTTGCTCGACCTCTGATATTCTACGCTTGAGCTGCTCGACTTCTCTGGCTAGTTCTTCGTCTTTTTGCCTCAGAAGCTGACGTGTTAGACGAAAATCAGTATATGGTCCACGAAAATCTTATATGCGTGTTATCAATACAAACCTCTAATTCTTGCTTGCGCGCTTCCTCTTTTCTGGCTTCTGACCTGGAGCTTCGTTGCACCTCGAAAACTAGAGCAACGCCTGCAACCTGATATGAACCAGTACAAGACTCGATCACCGGTCCAGATTTTTACAAACATGTTAAGACATTCATATACACTCGAAAATTTTTTTGAGGTACCGTGAACACAAAAAACTCGCCCACAAGGTCCGCAGCAGCCTGGACGGCTTTTTCTTCATCTAGAGGGCGAATGGCAACATCTGTCGCACGCCCATATATACGCCTTTGCAAATTCGTGGTGAGGCGATGGTTAGCCTGTTAAAGAATCACATCCGGTGAGTTTATTTCGAAATCACAAGCTGCATACTCTGCATTTACATTCAAAGGATGCACGGAAAGGACAATTTGCTATAGAAAAATGCGAAGGATGACTGACAGCGAGCAGTGAAAACTGAAAATGTCGAACAAAAACAGAAAGAACAGAATATAGAATTGACATGTGAACTGAAACGAACAAATGATAATCCTCTTACGAGGCCTTACGGTAAATTATCATCGTTAAACTAACTGAACATCCCTCTAAAATCTCAATGGACTTTTTATAGAGATTACGGTGAAGACCAAAGGTCTCGTGGAAGACAAAAGGCCAAAGATCTCTATCGCTGTCTCTAGCTTACCGACTGCTTTAGTTTATATTTACTTTGAAGCCGATGGCATCACGTCTCGAGAAAGGAGTATTTTTTTGCATAAATACGAGGGGTTGAAGTAGAAGATGAATCAAAAAACAGCAACCACAGTTCAGGGAGGGAAATATCAGTATCCGTAAAGGCCTCCAACGCCCTACTAATCGGGACCTAATCCCACCAAACAAACATCTGCTTCACAATTTGCAGTACAGATAAAAAATCCCAACTCAAACATAAACATAGAAAACAATCTGTAATTCATAATGCTGAAACATAACAAAATGCAGTAGCTAATGGATCAGAAACGACGCGAAAAAAACGAACCTCGGCCGTCTTTCTGAGAAGAAACAATTATTCTGATAAGATCAGTCAAGCAATTAGTACAGTGATTAAAATAATTGATTCAGAACTTATCAATGTGGTGAGCAACTCAATCCCTAATTTGTTTATCACACAAGATCATGATCATCTACAATTGAGATAGGCTATGAATTGCACAAATTAGCAAATAATTTCCCAAACATTCCATCTAAATCTAAGCAACATTATGTCAAATAGAGATCATCACAGATTCTCAAACCCTAATTAATTCTAGCTGAAGCAAAAACCTAAATTCAACTCAAATATAGCATAGAACTTCACAAGCCCTAGACAAAATCACCTGAGTTCCGCTCAATTAAGTAGTGGTGAGATGGTGAACCTGGGCGATGTTGATGATGGATTGGCGGAATCTGGGGTGCAAGCCGGCCTCTTTCTTGATGCGATTCCCGATGGGTTTGCAGAGAGTTTTCAGCGCAAGCGTCCCGAGCTTGAAAACTGGCAAAATCATTCCCCAGAGCTGTGTCGAACACCAGGTGTTTGATGTTTTGTCTGATAAACTCGAAATTCCCAACTACTGGAGTAATTAAATTGTCTACTACTACAAGTCTACGACAAAGTAAAGAAGAAAAAAATTTAATAGTCTTTGCATCCCTTGAATGGTCGGCGCGGATCTCCTAATCCATTTTTCCTACACCATTCCTAATACACCGTTAAACGGTCATCTTTATCACTTTGGTTTGCAGATTAATTAGTTCATTTTCACTAATAAACACTACGGTGCCGCATTGCTATGTGAACACTGTGTGCAATGTTGCTCGACCCCTACGGGCGCATCTAACATATTGCCCTAGGGTGAGCTAAAAAATCGAAAACTGAATATTCGAACCGAACCAAATTGAAATTTTGAAATTTGATTCGATTCGGTTTTAAAAATACAAAATTTTCGGTTTTCGGTTTGGGGAAAAAAAATTGAAAAGCGAAAAACTAAATTATAAATATTTATATATATAAAAAAAATATTAAATATATATTAATATTTTTTTTTTCGATTTTTCGGTTTTTCATATAATTTTGGTTTTTCTGGTTTAGTTCGATTTTTGAAGTTCGGTTTTCAATTTTTTGAGTTTGGTTTGGTTTGAATTTTGAACTAAATTCGATTTTTCGGTTTTGACAAAAAATCGAATCAAAGCCCCAATGCTCACTCCTAGTTGTGCCTAATTGAGTCTTTCACCCATATATTGTTGTAATCTTGTAATTAAGCTGTTGGTAGATGAGAGAATATTGAAATGGAGATGTGTCATGTGAATATTAGAAATCTAACTAAAATCTTGTGGCTATATTTCAGCAATAAAATATTTATTTGTACTACCTTTTGGCACATGCTCTACAAATTTCTTTTACTCATGGTAGTACTTTTAATTATTATTAATACTACAATTTTTAAATTTAGATTCTTTCGACGTATATATAATACACTAATTACTTTTATTGAAAACGATGTGTCGTGTCTTATTAAATTTATATTTATGGGATAGATGAAGTATACATATTCTCCATGCTTTTAAAGATTTAAAAATAAGGTGTACATATTGATAATAATTCACATTTCGAAAACCGGTATTTCAATATTTTTTTTGGTAAGAAACCACTTCACCATAAACTTGGTATTGTAAATTAAGAATAAGAAAAAATATCATGTCGTTCACTTATTTTTTAGCTCAAAATAGTGTTTGAATGATATATTGGTGTGATGTTTTATTAATATTTGTATCGACCGAAATACATTAGAACTTCTGGTGCTAACAATCAGTAATTCGAAAAGAAATTATGAAAAAATTAGAAAAAAAATAGATTTTATCCCTTTAAATCTCTCATTATTTTGTAAATCCTGTAAAATTATTTCACCATTTTCTTATTCTTTATTTTTACTATAATGAGTGACAATTATAACAGCAATATCTCGTATAGAGTAAAGGCCAAAACTGGTCCTGAATATATAATCATTTTACGATTTTGATCCTAAACTTTATCTTTTGAATTTTTTGGTTCTGCGCATTTCAAAAAAGATATTGAAATACCGGTTTTCGAAATGTGAATTAATACCAATATGTAAACCTTATTTTTAAATCTTTAAAAGCATGGAGAATATGTATACTTTCATCTATCCCATAAATATAAATTTAATAAGACACGACACATCGTTTTCAATAAAAGTAATTAGTGTACTATATATACGTTGAAAGAATCTAAATTAAAAAATTGTAGCATTAATAATGATTAAAAAGTACTTTCATGAGTGAAGAAACTTGTAGAGCATGTGCCAAAAGGAAGTACAAATAAATATTTTATTGCTGAAATATAGCCACAAGATTTTAGTTAGATTTCTAATATTCACATTTCAAATCGGATCACAACTAGTCCTCCGTTTACAATTCTGTTAATTTTATAACGCTCAACGGATTTAACTCAATTATGACCAATTTAAAATTATAATTTTTAAAATGATGAAATTCCATTTTTTGAAAAGAACATATAAAAAATGAATGATTTACAAGAAAATATTTTTAGACCTTTTTTACAGTAATAAATTTACAAGGGCCTACGAAAAGTTCATAAACAAATAAAACAAAAGGAGACAAAATCTATGATAAAGGGAAATGGAACCGGTAGGAAGATAGATTATTTTATATAAAAGTGACCATCATGATTCTTTTATACAATTATGAATTACTCCATTTCACTGAATATGAAAATGACCTTTCATGTTTAAAAAAAAAAGAAGATAAAAGAGTGGCAATGGGAGCCATCGCAGATAAAGTTGCATTTTGGCTCTAATATTAATTTTATGGTAGGTGATTATGTATTAAACAATCATGGCCAATTAGCCAATTAATGACATCTTCATACACAATGACCGTGTTGTAGGCTTAGTGATAGAGTTATTAATCTCGGATGACAAAGGTCCCGGATTCAAATCCAACGTGACACAGTCTTTAATTTGTTTAGCAAATTGGAAAAAAAACATAAATTTTGATCATATTCTAGTTCGTCTCACAATTTTAAAATCAGTTGTAAAAACCATGAAATTTGTCATTTTTCTCAAATTTTCATAAGGTTTAATTTGGATAAAATTGTATCGTGACATTGAGAAAAATATACTTATGAGACCAAAATCGGTAGTGAACTTATCAATTTTTCTCAAGACACTTTATCATATAGAAAATTGTAAAGTGTTGATTCAAATTAATGTGCATTTAAACCCATAAGTCACACTGTCACACCAACCATATTGCATTTGTATAATCAATCAATCATACACGAGGCAGAAGCTACAAAACACTCATATGACTCAACCCCACACAATTTCTAAATTAATTGGTTTAATCAAAATTTTCTTTTTAATCTCCAATTATCCTCCCAAAATATACTTGAGGCGACAAAGTGATTAGTGAGCCATGCAAATTATCCTCGTTTGATTAAATAAAAACATCCTAGGCCGGCTTTTGTCTACTAAAAATTATCTATACAATAGTCTAGAATTGTTTCATTTTGTGAAGAAAAGCAAATGGAGAAAGTGAGTGGAATGTGAGACTCATTTAAAGTATATGTCTTATACTACCTCCATTCATTAAAATTTGTTTTATTTTTTAATTTCCGTTCATCCCCCAAAATTTGTCCCATTTCACTTTTACTCCATCCGTCCACGAATAAGAGTCCCGTTTTTTCATTGTTGTCTGTCCACGAATAAGAATCCCGGTTCATAATTATCATAAATGGTAAAGATACCCCACATTCCACTAACGCATTTCACTCACATATCATTTAAAATTAATATATACAAGTGAGACCTCTATTCCACTAACTTTCTTCCACCCACTTTTCTTAACATTTCTTAAAACCCGTGCCATTTAGAAATCAGACTCTTAATCGTCGACGGAGGGAGTGCCATTTTTGGTAGTGGACCCCATCTTCCACTAATTCATTCCTACTCACATTTTATTATAAAACTAAGTAGAACCCACAATCCACTAACTTTTTCAACTCATTTTTCATTACATTTTTTAAAACTCGTGCCGGGTCAAAGTGGGACAATTTTGGTGGACGGATATAATAATAGATTGTGAATGTAAAAAGAATGTGGGGTCTGTATAATAAAAGTATAATGAAATAAATAGTTTTATAAACCGTGAACAAACTAAAATGGCAAAATGATTATTTAAATAGTGGAAGAGTACATATTTTGCACGCATGATGTCGCACCTTGTTTATTCTCCCATAAAAGAACAAACGAGACGGCTGAAAATAAGTGTTTATGCCAAAAACAAGATTCAAGCATTAGTTTTCCACTTCGAGACAAAATGCTGAAACCAAAGTGAATTGGAATCTTTCAAATCAAAGTTGACTTGAATCCATCATCAACTATACTATGTCTATATGTATGCATAATAGTATAGAGCTAGAGCCATCACTATTAGTATTATGGATTGGATATACACACTATTTGTATGTTGTGTTGCTCTCTTGGCACCGGCGGCGCTCCTCTTCCGCCTGCGCCCCCGGCCGGGCTCGGGCGCCTCGCGGCTGCCCCCGGGGCCAAGGGGTTGGCCCGTGTTCGGCAACATGTTCGACCTCGGCCCGATGCCGCACAAGACCATCGCCGGCCTCCGGACCGCGTACGGCCCGGTCGTGTGGCTGCGGATCGGCTCGATCAACACGATGGTCGTGCAGACGGCCGAGGCCGCGTCCGCGCTCTTCAAGGGCCACGACGCGAGCTTCGCGGAGCGCACGATCATCGAGGTCATGCGCGCGCACGCCTTCGACAGGGCGGCCCTGTCGCTGGCGCCGTACGGCCCGTACTGGCGGGCGATGAAGCGGATGATGACGGCCGAGATGCTCGGCCAGCGGCGCATCGGCGAGACGGAGGCGGTCCGGCGCCGATGCGTCGCCGACATGGTGGAGTGGATCGGGAATGCAGCTGAGAAAACCGGTCAAAGTCAAACACGCCGCGCCGTCCACGTGGCGAGGTTCGTGTTCCTGGCGTCGTTCAACATGCTGGCGAACCTAATGCTGTCTCGGGATCTGGTGAGTCCCGAGGCAGCGGAGGGTTCGGAGTTCCACGCGGCGATGCTGGAGCTCATGAACTGCTCCGGCACGCCGAATATCGTCGATTTGTTCCCCTTTCTCCGGCGGATTGATCCCCAGGGACTACGGCGGAAGATCGATCGAGGAATGGAGAAAACGTTGAAGATCGTCGCCGGATTCGTCGAGAAACGGAGGAAGGAAATGAAATCAAATCCTAGCGCTAGAAAGGATTTTCTCGAGGTGCTTCTAGAATACCGCGGAAACAGCGACGACGAGTGCGATCAGATCTCCGATCATCAGCTCCACATTATCATCATGGTAATTGATCGAATTAAACAGTAATTAAACTCCTAATTGATCGAATTTGAGATTCAATTCACCGCAGGAGGTGTTCCTGGCCGGATCGGAGACGACGAGCAGCACGATCGAGTGGGCGATGGTGGAGCTCCTCCGCCACCCGGCGGCGATGGCGGCGGCGAAGGAGGAGCTCCGCCGCGTGGTCGGAGAAGGAAACAGATTCGAGGAGGCGCAGATCGAGGATCTGCCGTACCTGCAGGCGGTGGTGAAGGAGACGCTGCGGCTGCATCCGCCGGTGCCGTTCCTGGTGCCGCGGCGGGCGATCCGAGAGGTGGAGTTCATGAGCTACCGGATTCCGGAGAACACGCAGGTGTTCGTGAACGCGTGGGCGATCGGGCGGGATCCGCGGTGCTGGGAGGAGGCGGAGGAGTTCAGGCCGGAGAGGTTTCTGGAGGCGAGGACGGATTACAGAGGGCATAATTTCGAGCTGATTCCGTTCGGCGCGGGGAGGAGGATCTGCGCCGGGATACCGCTGGCGCACCGGATGCTGAACCTGGTGCTGGGGAGCCTGCTGCATGAGTTCGAGTGGGGAGTGGATGAGGTCGGGGAGAAGGAGATGGCGGATGAGAGAGAGAGGATGGGGGTTACGGTGAGGAAGCTGGTGCCGCTCATGGCGATTGCGCGGAGGTGTTCGACCTAATGCCGGAATGAAGTTTGTGAATTGTGATAGTAATAGTATGGCTTTTCTTGTTGTTGAAGGCAATGTATTTATGTGATTATGTGTTTTTCAATCGCTCATGGCTTGAGCTTTATTTGTTACGTACTCCCTCCGTTCACAAATAGGAGTCTCGGTCGGTTTTTTACAGCCATTTTATATTAATGATACTCCCTCTATTTCATAAAAGTTGAGACAAAACTTTTGGGTAAGTAGATTAAGAATTTATATTAAATAAATAGGCGTGATGAAAAAGTAGGAAATACGACTCAACTTTTTTGGAATAGAGGGAGTAATAAATAGTTAAAGTGTGCAAATGGTAAAGTACATTATTCTCTCTTACTTTTCCATTTGTACACTTTAACTATTTATTATCATTTTTATAAAATGAGTGCGCAAAAGTGACCAGAACTCCTAATGGCGGACGGAGGGAGTATAGCTTATCTGAACTTAATCAACCTTTTAAAATTGATTTAGAAGCTAAAGATATCTTAACAAACCAATAAATAATTTTATACAAATAAATTCATCATATTATTGAGTGAAAATTACAAGAAAAAAAATACTATGTTTAGTCAGATTCTCTAGTCTTTTCGCTGATTTTATAAATAGATTATAAAAACCATGTATTTGTAAAATTGCACGGAAATGTATTCATGTCACCTATGTATATTATTGATGTGGCATATACACATCTGAATGAAGATTTAAATAGAGATAAAATTCATATTTTAGTTGTGTCACATCATATACAATTTCACTCAAATCAAAGTCTACGTAATAACTGACAACAACGTTAAACTTCATAGTTACTACATGGATCGAAAATTTAACTAAATTTTGTAATATTTCAAAAAATTTACTATTTTATTGGAATAAACAAAGTTAAGTGGAGATTTAATATGATTATTCCTACTAAGTAAAATATATAAGTTACATAAAATTAATAATTTTATATTTTTGTGTTTGATCACAGCCTTACCCATCAGACCTCACCTACCAGCAATATATAAAATAGTCTTAGAAGCCCAGCCCAACAATAATTCTTGTCCAATATGTGATTTAATCAAATTGTTATTCATTCTTTTTTCTTCTTCTAATGACATCATTTTTTGAAACGAGTGCAAAAAGGAAGAATCTCGCTTAAGTGGAACACAAGGGATATTAGTTTTTAGAAATTTTGAAATTAGAAATAATTGCAAAGTAGCCTAGAATGGTACCACCCAACCCAATGGCGAAACTTGAGTGATGAACTCCTCAATGCTCAAGCTCATATTTTGGAACTACACCAACACCATGTTAGTAAAATGCGTAATCCAAACACGACTTGCCAGCGACCACCACCCTTAACCGTTTGAGATAGTCCACAAGGCGATAAAGCATTCCAATGGTTTAGCTCAATGGTGGATGATGATGGATTGAAAGGGAAAAAACACTTCACTCTGATCACGGAACAATGTGATACAGCAGCATCTAACCTAATCATCACCGGCACGTTTGCACAAAAACCAGTCGATACAGCACAACTGGAACAACAAAGACACCGTAAAATTACTTAGGTCTCTCAATGAGGTTTATCCCTGACAAAGGATTGAAAGGATTATTGTGGGACATTTCATAAGTATAAGCACGAGATGGAACTATGATGTCATTGAGACTGAAATAGACTGTTAATTTAATGAAAACCAACTGAAATACTGCAACTGAGGAATTAAGTTCAAGCATAAGCCATAAAATGACATGAATACAGTATGATAGTCCAATCAAAACAGAAGGTGTTCCACTCTCCATCCATCCATTAAACATAGTTTCTGAAATCCGATCGGATTGGAAAATTAGTCACGCTCGCTGATTGCAGTCAGGTGCTCGTCAATTTCATCAGTCGACAGGACTTTGAAGATTTGATCCTCTTTCCTCACAACACCAACCTGCAAGAGGCCAAAGTTATGATGTGAAGTGTTAATCGCATTTTCAAGAAATAGAACGTACCATATTCAAACCACACAACTAAAAGATTACCTCGATCTCACTGGCCTTGAAATCCTCCTGTAGAACGGATTGTAGTGCTGAAATGGCAGTCTGTAAAGGAAAATGTTGAATAAACATCAGTCTCAACCTTGACATAGTTGGGAGAACTAGAGAGCAAAATAAAACTCTTCCTGGACATTCAAATAAAACTAACATCAAATCATAGTATGTCAATCATCCCCTATTATGTAGGTCATATGAAAAAAACCATTGGTATACCAAACACAACAACTCTCCCCTTTTGAACCAACATTTACTATATGGAATTAAGACAATTCTCAGATTTCTGATATGTTTTTAACCTGCACAGTTTCCTCATAGGTGAACTGAGGGTCATTTTTCATCTTTTTCTCCAAAAAGTTAATAGCCTCTTGCTCTTTCCCGCCAGCACTAGTTGCCTATCAGAAAATAAAATGGAATTAATTTATTATACCAGATGAGATATGAACTTTCTCATTAAAAAGTGTAGCGAACATGTGCAGTATAAAGTGAAGGGAATTCAATAAAACGTGCAAGTATGCCAATCAAAAAATGACATTAGAATCAGATTTTGAAGGTTTGAGAATTGACAACATATACAGAGACAGAAACTTCCGAACTACCTTATGACCAAAAAAGTGGCCAGCAGGATCACACTTGAAAAGCTGAGGACCTTTCTCTTCATCGATACCCAATATCATGGCAACTTTATAAAAAAATGAAGCAAATTATTGAAGAGAAACATGTGGTATGAACAACACTGGAAAGACTCATTAAGGATGAAAGAAGCAACAGACCTACACCAAGTGGTCTCATGTAGGCATGCTGGGTGTATACCTGAGACTTGTCCGCAATCCTGCATTGCATCAGTAACTAACATTACTACTGAAAACACATGCATTTCAGCATTCAATAGTTGACACTAGCAAGCTATCAGATAATTTCAAAAGCAAATATGAATATACAACCACAGCTGGATGCAATTTGTAGTAGAGTTTTCAAATAACTACACACTTTACATTCATAAAATAATATCCAAAAAATGTGTGAAAACTATAGTTCACATGAGTTAGACCAAATATTTCGTAGAAGTAAGTAGACTACAATGAAAATAGAAGAGCAAACAAAAAACAAAATGTATTTTTAGAGTAACAATGTATAACGACCATACCATCGTGCCAATACATCAACAGGCATTTCATAACCATATCTAAAGCGAAACTCAGCAGCCTCATTTCTTGCTTGTTGCACCAAAGTCCTTGCATCAGCTGTACAGGGGGAACACATTGAAATCAAATTTTCGATGAATACATGCCGAGGAAAGCAAATCTGTAGTCTTCCACGCATTAAGCATCAATTTCAGCACAAGCTTGTAAATTTATGCTTAGTCAAAGACTTGCCTAATACGAGAAAACTATCTTCAACTACCTAGATTTTCATATGGACACTCAAACTTTTTGTAATGCTTTAGAAAACCAAAGCTTCTTAACCAGAAGAGTACCAATAACAGCATAACTAGCACATACAAATCTCAATTCTTAATGAACATACACCATCCCAGCTAATGAATGACTACACAGGAAAACATAGACAAAAGAAACAATCACTACCTGTTATTCCAGTAGCCAATAAACCAAGGTACTTGGTGATTGGAAACAAAAGCGTGACGCTTGTCTGATCTAAGAGCTTGTCCTGGTCACAGATAATTCAATATAAGAAAACTCAACCACACAAAATAAAAATTTAAAAATAAAAACAAATCACACACTAAAAATCCCCACCGGCACTTTCTTCTGAGTAACAACACACACTGAATCCTTCCCTCGGACGCCAATCGAGGTGACTCCGGCGGCCTTGACGGCCTTGAAGGCATATTCTGCAAAAATTAGGGCAACAGAAATTCACAAACCCTAAATTATAAGAATCCGCCGAGAAATGCCGATGGACAATCACTGTTGAGCTAAAATTAGGGCTTTCGATTGGGGGAAAATCAGAGAAAACAATATTTCGTCGAAGTAGAATGCTTACCAACTTGGTAAAGCCGGCCTTCCGGAGAGAAGATCGTAATGTGTCGATCGTATCCGCCTCCACTTCCGCGGCTCATTCTTCAAATTTTTTCTGCTAAGATTTGGCTGTTTTTTCCACAAATCGGAAGATTTTTTTCAAATGAATAGGATTTGATTTGCAATTTTGAAGAGATGAAGAGAGACTGTGTGAGTGTTTTTGGGCTTAAATTTTGTAAACGAAGAAGAAAGCTTTGTGCACAAGACAAGCCAAGAAGAAATAATAGGATTGAAAAGACTGAAGTACCCCCCAAATGTATAAGGCAAATTTTATTTTGTTTATTAAAATTTATAGAGATATTTAAGGTATTTAATTTCTAATTATTAATTAAGTTTACTCCAATCATTTAATCATATCTATATATTTTATCTAAATTACACACTAACCAAATATTAATAGAATTAAATTAGGTTATTGTTCATATCTTCTTCTCCTGCACGCCATTGCGATTTTTGTATTTTAATTTCTCTTCGTTCCCTTTCTCTAAATTTGAACTTGAATGCAATAAATCAAAATCTGAAAAGTGTTTTTGGTATAGTTTTAGTGTAACTTAAAGATAGTTTTTTTATTCAAAAATCTAGTTTTATAATATTGGAGGTATTTTTCTACAGTATTTCAATTTTGCAGTACGGTTGAAAATGGTGTTATATGAGTGAAAATATTACATTATCATTATGAGATAATGGAAAATAAAATCTAAATTTTTAATTTTTTAATTACTTTTAAAATTACGAGATGAAATTTTAATTTGACCAAATTTTCCATTTTTTTTTTTTTGCAATTTGCCTAAAGAAGTTCTGATGTGATCCTCGTTTCGATCTCAAAGCTACGCACAAGAAGAGGAAATATAACTTGGCCCGAAATCTTGAGTTGGATGAAACGAGTAGAAGTAGTTATGATTTTCTATTATTTAGGAGCTAATAAGTTTAGTTAAAAAAATATTGGGATCAATCATATGATTTAATATTTATATTAGGTATTCTATATTAGGTATTAGGATTTACATGTAGTTAGACATTTGTAAGGATTTGGTTAAGCTATTATTTTAATAATTATATTCTCTTAGAAATAAGATTAGTAGTTATATTTATTAGATTGTTAGGTTTCATAGTTTGCCTATAAAAGGCGTGTAATATGAGTTGAGATGGGGAGAAGAATATTTTTGAGATTAATAAAGATTGTGCTTATTTCTTGAGTGTTTACTCTTGATTTTTCCTATTCGAATTCTTGCAGCAAGGTGTTTGTTTTTGAATAGTTTATCGACTTATCAATCAAACGTTCATATTCGATTGTGGCGTCATTCATTCCATTCACACCGCCCTCATCACGTCGAAGTTCACATCCATCGTATTATAATTATTTTTCAAATATCCATCTTAAACTGGAGGAATGTCATGGCAGATTCATTATTTTCGATTTATCACAAGTATAGCAAGCCGTGGCTAAAGTGAGAGGCTAATTTGTTCGGAGAGGTGTCGCGAGAGTGCCGCGAGCCAGCGAGGCTCACATCAAGTTCATTTTAAACGGTAGAATGTGAAAGATATTGGGCTGGCCCGAGGTCACCAGATTGAGGGATAAGCGCAAACCATATTATAGTATTTGGCCCAATTATACATCTTATCTGATTACTACTAATAAAACAGATAAGATGTATAATTGGGCCAATTATAGTATTTGGTTTCTAAAATCATGAACTTTACCTAAAATTTGGTATTTCCCATAAACTTTGAAATTGGTATATAATATCACGAACTTTGCATTTTGTTTGGTATTTCCCAAACTCACTCAAATAAGTTATTTTCATCAAAATCTTATTTAACGTAGGCAACCGTGATATGTTTTATAATATTTTGAACCACTTTTTAAGTTCATAACATGTAGGATAAAAAGTTACGTTGAAAATCACGTTGATTTAATCGTGTGAAGTATGATGAAAAAGCCTCGTAAGTTAGTCAAATATAGTAATAGACATGCCGTGGGAAATACCAAACAAAATGCAAAGTTCGTGATATTATATACCAATTTCAAAGTTCATGGGAAATACCAAATTTTAGGCAAAGTTCATGGTTTTAGAGACCAATTTCCCTAAAACAAAAGAAAATCTATTGTTGCCATTTAATAGCCTTAAATTAAAAACCATATAGAAAACATTCATTAATGTCCATAGTTATTTCTGATGCATAAATTGTTTAGCTTCAACTAAAATTCAAATAGTGTTTCTGTATATATAAAAATTCCCCGATGCATAATGCAAAAAAAACAACGCCGCAACTCTTTCAGTAATAACAATATGTGAAGCCACAAATGAGAATGGAATCAAACAAAACAAAATAATTGGCAACATCAACCAAACAAAGAGTAGTAATAATAGAAAAAAGCACACCAGCATGCATGATGAATTTGAGAAAAATAGAATCACAATTCACAACACCAATCCCAAAACGCCGCCGCGAGTCCGATCCCTTCCATTTTCCGACCGCGCCGGTGCAGGTTTGGTTCTGCACCCGCTGCTGGGGGCTCAGGTTATCCAGAGCCCCTGAAGAGCAACTTGTCGAGCGACTCGCCGAGCGACTCGTCGAGCGACTTGCGGAACGACTTGCCGAGCGACATGGAGTACTGGTAGGGGAGCGACTTGGTGAGCGTGTTGGTGAGCGAGTTGAAGAGCGATTTGTAGAGCTTGCCGAGCGAGTTGTAGAGCGAGTCGGTGAGCTGATCAATGGTCCCGGTCTGGTTGAGTATGCCAAGCTGCCTAATGATCCCGATCCCGTTGAGTAAGCGGAGTATGTCGTTGCATTGCCCGTCTCCCATGAGGATCTCGGTGACGTTGATGGGGGCCGGGGCCGGGGGCGGAGGCGGGGAGAGTTGGGCGTGGGCAGACGAGCCAAGGAGGAGGAGGGGGAGAAGGAGGAGGAGCATGGAGGAGGAGGACGACATTGTGATTGTGATTGTGATTGTGATTGTGATTGTGGTGGTGAGGTGTGGGATGGATGGATGGATATTGAGGGGTTTTATAGGGGGGGTATTGTGGAAGAGTATTATTCAACTCAATTAAGTTTAGAGATATTTTTTTGTTAGCACGAAGACTTCGAAATTGTATTAGAAAGATATTTGAATATCATACCACCTACCATACCGCAAATTGCTGTATGCAAAAATGGCATACCGAATGTTTCAGCATACCTCACTTTGGTATGCCAAAAATTCGGTATGGTATATTTTCGATGTCGTTAGCATACCACATTTTTACTGTATATCAAAATAAGGTACAACATACTTTTACACCTTTGTTCATACCGCAATTTTTAATGTAATTAGTTTTACGTATTCATTATTAAATATATTAATTTATAATTAAAATATATCCATATATATGATCGGTATATATCGTATGTTCGATATAAATTGATAAAGGTATGATACCGCATAGTCGGTATATACCTCATTTTTGGTATATTACGTATGTCCGATATGCCACAGTATACAAAAATCTATACCTTTATCGTATTGATAAGGTATCATACCGTATATCTATATACCACAAATTAGGTATTTTCGGTATCTATTCAGCGCAGTAAGTGTGATATTTCGGTATATTTACCTAGCCTTAAATCGAACCATATCTTTTGTGATAAAAGAACTACTTAATCCGGTGATTCGATGCAAATTAAATTATCTTTTACTAGCATAATTATGGATCGAGACCAAATATTTTGGCACAAAACTAATATTAGACAAGTTACTTTACTTAAAGAAAGGACAATTTTTTTGAGTGTGATACCACTATCCACAAACATTTATTTATTTATCAGTGGTAAAACTATTTAATTATCTATAGTTATATATTTATGTGATTGATGTACCACGATATTAATATTATTTATTAAAATATTGTTGAAATGCTGGCAAAAGTTGAAATGTACCCAAAGAAACAAAGTCCAAGTTGCCGACCTACAAGTATTTTATACCCCACATTATATGTATGTACACATGCATTTGTATAATTCATGTGATGAAATAGTAATTAATTTATAGTAATACTCCCTCCGTCTCACTTTAGGAGTCCCGGTTGAGATAAATTAAAAAATACCTACAAAGTGTTAAAAGTGGGTCCCAACATCCACTACAACTAATAAAAAAGTGTTAAAAGTGGGTCCCAACATCCACTACAACATTTATTTATTGGACACTCAATTAAAAGTGGGTCCCAACATCCATTACAACATTTATTTATTACACATTCAAACATTTTTTTCTTAAAACATGTGCCCGACTCAACCGGGACTCCTAAAGCGGGACGGAGGGAGTAATTAATAATTAATTTTGTATGTTAAAAATATTAATACAAACACATAAAATTATCAATCTTCTTGTGTTGATACATTTATGTCTTTTTATTAATATTTAAATTTACATGTTATATTGACATAGTTGTTATATATATCTGTATTGATAATTTTAATACACAATAATTGAAAATTATCAGTGATTACTCTAAACTAGTAATATTATTCTAACGCGACCTAGTGTTTGATATAGATTGTGCCTTTTTATTTATTCAAGAAAGTTGTTATCCTCAACTGATTGAATAGATATTGTTGTGATTGTGTGAATCTGAAAAGATATCATTCAGTCTAACTATTTCAATTGACCTTGTGATTTCTCATTCATTTGTTGGTGACATGTAGTATAATCGATTAGTTCCCTTTTAACTCAAGGGATCATTAATTAAATTGGGAGTTAATTATAGGATTATCATGATATAGTACTTATTAGTAGTGACAGATTTATATTGGCGCTCATGAATGAGATTCACTATTATGAAATGACGGTTTGTAAAGGAAAAAGTTGAAAATCATCAGTCTCAAAGTTGACATAGTTGGGAGTGAGTTAGAGCATACACAATGGTAAAATTTTGGTCCGGACGATCCCTCATCCGGCTACTGCAGGACGACGGACGAACATTCGAGCGCGGACGACGCGTCACCCGACTCTCGTCTAGAGCCTCGTCCGCCCACTGCAGGCCCACAGGCGAGCGCGAACGAGGACCAACGACACGTTTTTGTATTTTTTGTTATTCCCGCATTTTCCTTCATTTTTACACCTTTTCACCATTCTCATTTCTCTCATCTACTCTCTTCTCTCAATCAAATTTGAACCCCGACCAATTCCAAAAACTCGAACAACGCCGACAACGGTGTGCCGATGTTTGGCGGAAGTGGCGCCCGTTTGCCCGGCCATGAAGACTATAGGGTCGATACTCATGGATCTGTAGGGACCACAATCGATTCGGAAAGCGAGTTCGATTTGTTCTTCAACGCGGATTCCTACATGGTCGATGATATGGAGCCGAGTTGTGGGACACCTCCCGCTCCTGACTCTGGGTCGAGGCACAAGTCAGCGAGGAAAAAGTGGATGGCACGGAAGGATAAAGCCACAGCAGTCCCACTCCCAGCAGAGCAAGTCAACAACGAGTACGAGAGTTAAAGTAGTGTTAGTTGATATTGAAACTCACATTATTATTATTACTTTAATAGTATTTTAATGGTGGTACAAGTTGTAAAGAACTTGATGTATAGGGGTAACAAATTAAGATAATTTTTCATGTACGGAAATGCCCATATTTTTGTAGGATAGATGAAAATGGAAAATGCACATATTTTTTGAGGATGAAAGAAATATGTGAACTTCATTACCGATGAATTAAATGATGTTATCTATTTATAAAAAAATAATATTGTTCGATTGAAAATTAAATATAGACAAAGCAAATATAATTTTTCATTATAAGATAATGTAAAATAAATCTATACTTTTGAATTATTTTGATCAGATTTTTTAAATTGCGAGCGAGACGAAATATAATTAGACCAAACTTTACAATATGTTTGGCGATTTGCATAAAGAAGTTTATATCAAATGGCAGGGCTGTGAAAGGGTTTGAACTGGCCCGAACCCACCAGGCTGACCAGGTGCAAAATCAAGCCATTTTGTAGATCTTGGGCCCAATTAACCCCCCCCCCCCCAAAAAAAATAAAAAGCAAAAGAAAATCTACTTTTACTGCAGAAAAAAAATGAAACTCAAAATTTAAAGGCTCTTAATCAAATTAAGAGCATTTACAGTGGGGAGGGGGGAGAGGAGGGAGTCGCTTGGATATCCGACAAGCATATGTGGATATACGTTTTATGTCACTGCACGGTCGATTTGGCATATTAGAAACAAAATAGTTTTTCTGAGTTTTAAACCCAACTGGGGGTTCGAGCAGAGACAACTCTTATGACCGAATAGAACATTTTCCTAGCACTTTAGAGCTCGATAATGTTCCGTTATTAGCGAGCATTTGTGATATTCTCTTAATAGTGCTTCGTATTTGACATTTTTGTGCTATTGCGGTTATTGAAGATTGATGTGTTTCCTAGATTCATGAACTAATGGTCCAACTTCTAGTATTAATTCTATGTATTACTTTAATTATGATACATGTATTTGTGTAGGTTTATCCAACTAGTGCATTCCTACACTAGTATAAATAGGATGATCCGTGTACTCATTATTCATTCAAGTATTCAACAAGAGTTCTCTACACAAAGTATTCACCTTGTTGGTCTTGTTTCATTTATCTCCACATAAATTTCCAACAAGTGGTATCGAGAGCTAAGTCGTTCTTATATCAAGGCGTGGAAGAAAATGGCAAATTCTGGAGCAAGTCAACAACTGCCCATCTTTGTTGGTGAAAACTATGATTTCTGGAGTATCAAAATGAAGACATTTTTTCTATCAAAAGATCTATGGGATGTGATAGAAAAAGGCGTACAGATTCCTCCAGAAGGCAACACTGCTGCGGTAGAAAAGAAGGAACAACAAAAAGATGCTACAACATTATTCAACCTTCAAATGGCCGTAAGCGATGCCATCTTTCCCAGATTGATGGGAGCCACATCCTCAAAAGAAGCATGGGAGATCTTGCAACAAGAATTCCAAGGAAGTTCAAAGGTCAAAACCATTAAGCTTCAAAGCTTGAGAAGAGAAATGGAAAATCTCAAAATGAAAGATTCCGAGAATGCTATATAATATAGAACCAGAGTAATTGATCCTGTCAATCAAATGAGATCTTATGGAGAAACAATCGAAGAGTCAAGAGTTGTTCAAAAATTCTTGATCAGTCTCATCGAGAAGTATGACCATGTAGTTGCAGCCATCGAAGAATCGAAGGACTTATCTACACTATCACTTGTAGAACTCATGGGGTCTTTGCAAACACATGAGCAAAGATTGACCAGAAGAAGTGAAGAAACTTTGGAAAATGCTTTTCAATCCAAAGTCAATCTCAAGAGATCAAGTGATAGCAAATGGAAGGAAATAAATGGTGAATATCCTCCTTGTGGTATTTGCAAAAGAACGAATCATTCAGAAAGTGATTGCTACCACAAAGGAAAACCTCAATCTTCGCACTGCTCAAAGTTTGGGCACAAGGAAGCAGACTGCAGGAACAAAGAAAAGCACCATGCCAACTATTCTGAAGAAGACCACGAGTATTTGTTCTATGCTAGTCAAATTTCGAAAGAAGAAATCAATGACACATGGTTCATTGATAGTGGATGCAGCAACCATATGACGCCAAATGAGAGCATCTTCACCGACATCGACTGTTCCGTCAAAACAAAAGTCAAGCTGGGAAATGGTGAATTGGTGGATTCCAAAGGCAAAGGCACGGTGGCTGTCCAAACAAAGAAAGGTACTAGATTCATTAAAGATGTCCTTCTAGTTCCTTCTTTGCATCACAATCTGTTAAGTGTTGGTCAAATGATGCAACAGGGGTATTCCTTGCACTTTGAGGGAAACTCTTGTAGCATCTGTGATAAGAAAAACAACATGGAGATTTCGAAGATAAAAATGGGAAGTAGCAGGAACTTTCCTGTGATCTGGCCCTATCCAAAGGCCGATCATGTCGATAAAATTGATCCTCATGTTGTAGAAGATGAAGACCATCCATCACCAAATTCACTGCCGAGGAAAACAAGGTTACAAACTGAAATTTATGAAAGTTGTAACGTTTTTTTCCTCGATCTTCACAACCTTCCAGAAGCATATAAGGGATCCGTCTGGATTGAAGCCATGAAGGAGGAGCTTCAAAAGATCAAGGAGAAGGATAAATGAGAATTGATAAATCGCCCTTCTAACAAAGATGTTATTGGAGTAAAGTGGATTTCCAGACTCAAGATAGATCCAGACAAAATCATTCAGAAATTCAACGCAAGGCTTGTAGCCAAGGGCTATGCTCAACAATTTAGAGTCGACAAAAGCCCTTCCGAAAGCAAAATTTCACCTTATGAGAGAGAAGCTTGAAGTCACCGGAAAAACATTAAGGAGGAGTATTGAAGATTAATGTATTTCCTAGATTCATGAACTAATGGTCCAACTTCTAGTATTAATTCTATGTATTACTTTAATTATGATACATGTATTTGTGTAGGTTCATCCAACTAGTGCATTCCTACACTAGTATAAATAGGATGATCCTTGTACTCATTATTCATTCAAGTATTCAACAAGAGTTTTCTACACAAAGTATTCACCTTGTTGGTCTTGTTTCATTTATCTCTATATAAATTTCCAACAGCGGTATTGCATGCCCACCTCTGTTCATTAGTTTCATTGGGTTAGTGGTCCATTATTTTGTAGCTATCATGTGTTATTCATTGACTTAACACCCATTAATAGAGTCCAACGATAATAGATATGGATATCTAAATTGAATAAGGCGACTCTTCATCGATATAAGAGTTGCACTATTATTTAAAACATGAACCACCAAGGCAAGAGACCTCCTTTCAGAAGTCAACAGTCATGTAAAGATACATACTTATGACCAAATTTAGTGTTATACATTCATCAACAAAATTGCATCGTTTAACAAAAAACATAAACAATATAATACACGTATTGTTGTATATACCAAAAGTCAATCATACTTCACTTGTTATTTAACAATTTGCCCTATAAAGTAGTAGTATATATATGTGTGAATGCATGAGCTGCCCATGTGAAATTTTCTCAACTAGATCCAAATAATTTCTATTTAAAAATCCCCAAACTCATACATAATGCAAAAAAAAAAAAAAAAAAAATCCTTTATACGAATATGTGAAACCACAAATCAGAATCGAATCAAATAAAACAATTTAACATCAACCAACCAAATAATTATTTAAAAGAAAAAAGTAAAAACACCACCATAATCAATTTAAGAAACCAAAAAAACTCATCCCCAAAATCACAACACCAATCCCATGCACATCACCCAAAACGCCGCCACGAATCCGATCCTCCCGGCCCCATTCCCGTCCGGGCTCTGCGTCGACGGCGCCGTCGCGTCCCCGCCGTCCGCCTCCCCTCCCTTGGGCGCCGCGGTGGGCGCCTTCTTGTCCTCGTCCCCGGCCTCGTCGAACCGCGGCATCAGCACCTTGTCCACCTGGTACACCGCGAGGGGGAAGTCCTTCCTCACCGCGTTGTACACCGGGGCCACCACGGCCCCGGTGCTCACATTCACCTGGTTGTTCTGCCCGGTGATGTTGAGGCCGAACACGCCGCCCTTCTGGCCCGTGGTCAGCGTCCTGACGGGGTTGCTGACCGACAGGAGGTCGGTCAGCGAGTAGTACTTGGGGCAGATGTGGTTCTGCACCAGCTGGACCTGCTGCTGGGGGCTCAGGTCGTTGAGAGCCCCCGGCGGGAGGTTCTGGAAGGCGTTGTCGGTCGGGGCGAAGAGGGTCATGCCCTCGCGGGAGTTGTTGAGCTGGTTGTTGAGCTGGTCCCCGGCTTGGGTGACGTTGAGGAAGTGGATGAAGCGGGTGTATTGCCCCTCCTTTTCGAGGACCGCGGTGATGTTGATGGGGCCGGAGGGGGCTGGGGCGGGGGCGGACTGGGCGCGGGCCGAGGGGGCGAGGAGGAGGAGGGGGAGGAGGAGGAGGAGCGGCGACATTGTGGTGGTGGAGGAGGCAAAGGAGTGAGGTTTGTGGTGGTGGGGTGAGGGGTTTTATATGGGGATAAGAGTGTGTTGGAATGAGCTGGATGTGAATAATAGTGACAAATATTATTGAAATTTAGCCCTTATCTATATTATTCCCTATGTAGGGACCAATTATAGAATGAGATTATGTATATTATTGTATAGGTTAAATTGCTTGTGAAATTTCGTTTACAGAATGAGATTATGTATGTTGTTATTGTACAGCTTTTGAAATTTTAAACTTTAGCTGAATTTTGATGATTTATATCAGATTTATAATATGAATGTAAATTACTAAAATATTGATTTATTCTGATTTTGCAAGTATTAAGATTTCGACGCTGACGTAGCCTGATAGCTTACTTACGTGACACTATCGGATGTCAACTAAAATCATGTTATGTTTTAGGCAGCAAAACAAATGCTTCACTTGTTCATGATTTAGAAACTCATTCCGACTTGGTGTTGATTTGAATAAATTGTTTGATTTTTTGGAAGAAAAAATATATAGAAAAGGTTAGATGAATATGCATGAATCTTACTTTTATTTTATAAAGTAGTAGTTTTGTAATGAAATAACTCTAATTAATTAGTTATGAAAGTCTATTTGTCGAAAATGAGAAAAAGTAAAAGAGTTTTTAATTGTCGTGGATGTATTAAAATGATAAAATGAGTCATTAATTTGTGGTTATGTTGAATATATTTCGTATGTGGTGAAATAACATTTTTAATTCGACATTTTTTTTGGTAGCGAATTCGTGATAATTAAAGAGGAGGATCATATAGAAGTTTTCTTCTGTTAATTAAAAACAAAATTAAGATGAGTGATTTTGTTGTAATTTATGGTGATTATAGAAATAAATACTTATTATGCTATTACTTGTATGTTGGATGTTATTATGGCATGATAAAAAAAACATGTAGTGTATAAAACGCATTAGTAAGAAATATATGAAAAAAGGTCATGGAATATAGTATGAATGGATCGATGTGTTATTTAGTGTTAGTGTTTAGATTGATTGATTGATTATTATGTAGAATATATTAAATGATTATGTGTCAAATGCAAAATAAAAATAAATAAAATTGATTTTTCTAAAATGGTGCAAAGTGTATACACGGGAGGATATAACCGAACCATATTTTTGTGATAAAATAATTATTTAATTGGGTGATTGGATGCATTTTAATTTATCTTTTACTAGTATAATTATAGACACTATATATTTGGCAGAAAATAAGTTAGAGAATTTTTTTTAAGAAGGACAATATTTTTGAGTGTGAGGCCACTATCCACAAACTTTTTTTTTTATTAGTGTAAAACTATTTAATTCTCTACATTTATTTATTTATATATATTATATATATGATGCACAACGGTATTATATTACTAACATTATTAAAATATTATTGAAGACTTTGCTGGCTAAAGTTGAAGCAAACCCAAATAAACAAGTCCAAGTTGCCTACCTACTACAAGTATTTTATACATTATACGTATGTACACATGCATTTGTATAATTCATTCTATATATCAAATTAAAATGATACGAACAATTAGCACATTCACAACTGGCATAACATGGCATTTGTGACTCCCCACCACATGTTAATATCTTAATATATGAATATATGTGGTAGTTGTTGAAATATATTGTGCCTTTTATTTATCTAAGAAAGTTGTTATCCTCAACTAAGTGAAAGAGATGATTTTTGTGATTGTATGTATCTCAAAATATAGTAACATTCCACCTACCTATTTGACCTTGGAATTTCTCATTCATTTGTCGGTGAAATGTACAATCGATCGGCTCCCTTTTAAGCCAATGGGATCATTAGTCAAATTAATTGGGAGCTAACTATATTATCATAATATATTTGATTGGAGTGACGGGTTTATAATGGCAGTCGATGATACGCATGAGATCCTCTATCTTAGAATAATTTATATTCTCTTAGAACTATTAAATCTCGTCACTTGACTTGGTGATGATCCTATCTCATTCATATAATGATGGATAACCCTCCTTCTTATAAGGCATTTTAAAGGGTGAATGACCCATTTTCTAATATGGTATCAGAGCGGGCTCAAATCGATGATGGATTTTATCTCTTTATCTCTTCTCTTGTCTACCCACGTGATGGAAGTCCGATGTGCCATTCCGGCCCACACGTGAGGGGGCGTGTTACAACTATTAAATCTTGTTCCATATCGACTTGATGATGATCCTATCTCATCTATATAAGAATGGATAACTCTCCTCCTTATAAGGCATTTTAAGGGTGAGTGACCCATTTTTTAATATGGTATCAGAGCGGGCTCAAGTCGATGATGGATTTTATCTCTTTATCTCTTCTCTAGTCTATCCACGTGATGGAAGTTCGATGTGCCATTCCAGCCCACACGTGAGGGAGCGTGTTACAACTATTAAATCTTGTTCCACATCGACTTGGTGATGATCCATGCTATCTCATCTATATAAGAATGAATAACTCTCCTCCTTATAAGGCCTCTCCTCCTTATAAGGCCTTTTAAGAGGTGGGCGATCCATTTCTAATATATTCAATTAATTGGAATGAATTATTCAGCACGAGGTATTGTTACTGAGTATGCCGACCCTTGGTCTAATATAAAAAAAATGAAATAATGTGCTCTTAGCTTATCTCCTACATTTATATTAAACTCAAATCCATTTTAAATATTAATTTATTACAATTATTTACACTAAACTTAAATTTTATATACCATCTTTCAGTATATATGAATCACAAATTTTTTGCAATAGCTACAATACACACCCTTATTTGATATTGTTTCGTAAAAAAATGTAAAAATGAATTTTGGTTCGTTGTATGATTGGATTAGTTTTTTTACAACTATTAAATCTTGTTCCACATCGACTTGGTGATGATCCATGCTATCTCATCTATATAAGAATGAATAACTCTCCTCCTTATAAGGCCTCTCCTCCTTATAAGGCCTTTTAAGAGGTGGGCGATCCATTTCTAATATATTCAATTAATTGGAATGAATTATTCAGCACGAGGTATTGTTACTGAGTATGCCGACCCTTGGTCTAATATAAAAAAAATGAAATAATGTGCTCTTAGCTTATCTCCTACATTTATATTAAACTCAAATCCATTTTAAATATTAATTTATTACAATTATTTACACTAAACTTAAATTTTATATACCATCTTTCAGTATATATGAATCACAAATTTTTTGCAATAGCTACAATACACACCCTTATTTGATATTGTTTCGTAAAAAAATGTAAAAATGAATTTTGGTTCGTTGTATGATTGGATTAGTTTTTTTACACGCACGGTCTAGATAACATTTTTTTTTGGTAATTACCAAAGGTATCCACCGTGGATACAATGACTATTCCCCGCGCTGATTTGTAGGCACCTCAATGGGTGGGACAGCTGGCCCAAGGATTTAAAGCTGCTCCATTCCGCGGATACAATGACTATTCCTCGCGCTGATTTGTAGGCACCTCAATGAGTGGGACAGCTGGCCCAAGGATTTAAAGCTGCTCCATACTCAAAGGCAGGGATCGATCCTCTGACCATTTGATTAAGGATGGACGGGTCCCATGCCACTCGACCACACCCCTTGGGTTTCGATAACATTTTTGATAAAACATAAAAATCAAACCCAATAGTTACACTGCGTAGAATTTGAAGCCCAATTTGTCGCTGAGGATGTTAAATGGGCCACGGCCCAAACACAAAATGAAATTAATCTGGATGAAATTATAACAAAAAAAAAGGGAAAATGAAAATGAAAATGAAGGATTTAGAAATTAGAGAAAAACCCTTAACCCTACCATACTAAACCCTTCCCCAAGCTCTCTCACTCTCTAAAACCTCCTCATCATTTCATCTTTTCTCGCTCCTCTTCGCACATTTTTGTTCCGATCAAGGTATGTAGGTCTACCATAATTCTCTGTTTCCTGCTGTATGTGATTGTTGTGCATAAATGGCTGATTGTTTCTACATGCTTTGCGTTTGAATGGCATTGAATTTGAGCGAGTAATTTCTGCTGCATTTCAATTTTCAATATCTCCGCTGAGAGGAGGAATTTTGATTCAATTACGTTTCTGAGGTGTTGGATCCTTCAATTTCAATATCGCCCCCCTTTGTATTTGGTTCCTGCTGAAGCAGTCTCTGAGCATAGTTTCTTTTCATTTTTTAAGCTCAAAATTAAGGATATTGTTAACTGGAAAAATCATATGCTTAGGCTCTCTGTGTTGGTTGTGTAATGTGATGATCGGCTCGTCCTTTGACTGCTAAAATTGGATATGGAAGCCGTTTGAACTCATTGCATAATTGTTCGATCTGTCTTCCACTGGCAAGGAACCCTATTTTAGTGTTTTTTTGTTTTAAGTAGGAGGTTTTTTCAATTGGACTTAATAATGCGATGAGAATATGAGATTGTGCATGATCTGTTGAGTTTTTGTATATACTGTGTATTGCTCATAACACTTGTTTATAGGCTAGTGTTCAAGCTATACTAATAATCAACCCTGCAATTATGTAGTACAATTTGTGACTGTTAATCATTGATTGCTATGTAGCTTTATGTATCATAGGTGGTAAACTTGAGGATTTGTTCAGATATGGCTTTTTTCCTTGTATTTGATCATCCTATTACATGGAAAACGAATTGATGACATGTCTCTCTCTAATATGCAGCAGATTAAAAGATGAATTTCAAAAAGGTCAATGTTCCCCAGATGCCTAGTGGGAGTGGGGCATCCAAGCTAATTTCCTTTGGGGCTATCGCTGGGCTTACTATATACGGACTTAGTAACAGTCTCTACAATGTTGACGGAGGGCACCGCGCCATTGTTTTCAACCGCCTCTTGGGGGTCAAGGATAAGGTATTGTTACATTAATCTCTGTGAGACTTTGACCCTGAATGCTCTTTTTATAAGATTATGCTTCCAATTTCTTTTTCCAATGCTAAGAATTGTTGCCTCGGTGTGCTTGCTGTCTCATCACTGTAACTGCTATGGTACATTATTTATGGCTAATAGGTGAATCCTAGTCAACCCTTAGAGATTGAGATTCTTTGGTAAAGTCAATCCATGTGAAGTGTTGACATATATGGAAGACCACTGCCTTGTTATTTGGTAATGGTGTGGTCAGCAATATCTCCCCCCCCCCCCCCAACCAAATAATAATAATAGTAGTTACATTAACCTCAAGCAAAGCACATTTCCGAATCCCTGATTATACTATTTTTTAATAAATGACTTACAGGTCTATCCTGAAGGGACACACATACTGGCCCCATGGTTCGAAAGACCAGTAATCTATGATGTCAGGGCACGACCTCATCTTGTGGAGAGCACATCAGGAAGTCGTGACCTTCAGATGGTAATCCTTATTCTCTGTGTGTGCGTCTGAGTGAGTGCATGCATACCTCTCCTCATCTTTCATTGACATCCACCCTAACACTGCCTCTCTGCCTGCATGTTCACATAAGCCTTTGTTACTCTGGTTGTCATCACTTTTTTGGAGCTAGAGAAAGTTTGCTTTTCTCTGTCTATCTTGACACCTTTCAGAAAACAAGCTGTAACAAATATTTAGTTTGTACGGCACCATTACGTATAATCCCTGTCACTCTGCAGCCATTTTCTTCTGTTGAGAGGAAAGGGTTCTTGCCGAAGTTGTATCATGTGACTATGCCCTTGCAGCATGATGGCCTCCCAATTTCTAGTCACACTCCATACTTTCCTAGGTTCCTCTATTCCTCTTGTACCCTCTGAAGATGGTTGCTGTCAATGCTGTCATATCTATAGTGCTTGGATTGTACTTTTCATACTATCAGATCAATGACTGACTACAAAGCACCTAACATCCACTTGGTCCACTCTATGCTTGCTACAGGTCAAAATTGGTCTCCGAGTTCTCACCCGTCCAGTTGCTGATCAGTTACCAACTATTTACCGAACCCTTGGTGAAAATTACAATGAGAGGGTCCTACCTTCAATTATTCACGAGACTCTGAAAACTGTTGTTGCTCAATACAATGCTAGCCAGCTTATCACCCAGAGAGAGGTATAGTATGGCGAAAAAATTGGAGAAATAGTCCTTTGTTTATATATTATGTTTTCTGTATCTTATATCAGCAGAATAGAGTCTATGAATGATTCACGACTTCCTCTTCCCAGGTCTTTACTCTTACTTGACATAAGTTTCAACTACTGTTTGGTGAATGGAGTACTTTATTCCTTCATATAATTGATAAACTAGAGAATAGGGAATATAATTGATGAACTAGAGAATAAATACTTGGTTGATGACATCTCCATATCCGAGTCTCAATACTACCTGGATAAAGTAATGGTAATTTGTCTATGGATGTTATAACCTTGAGCGATACATAGTATAAGAGCTGAAATTCCCAGTTGATAGGACTTTTTGGAATGGAGTTTGAAATGAAGACCTTTTAGTATGTAACTTTGAAATGTTTTGAACAATGAATGCCTTTTTTTTCACCAGTAAATATAGTTGAGTCTCATAATTAGTGCTATAAGTGCTATATTGATCGTAATATAGCACTTAGGTTGATTTCATGTTTTCACTATAAGTGCTATATTGATCGTAATTTGCTTGGTGTAGAATGTCAGTAGGGAAATACGGAAAATTTTAACAGAGAGAGCTGCCAACTTCAACATGGCACTGGATGATGTGTCAATTACCAGCCTGACCTTTGGAAGGGAATTCACTGCAGCCATAGAAGCTAAGCAGGTAGCTGCACAAGAAGCTGAGAGGGCCAAATTTGTAGTTGAAAAGGCTGAGCAAGACAAACAAAGTGCTATAATCAGAGCACAGGTAAAATGCCTACCACTAAATAGAATTTTTTCTTATCAATTATACTTTTTCTTGCTCTCGGATAGATAACAACACGCTCTATTTTTTGGAATCTTCTTGGTTCAGTAAGCTTCATTCTCTATGTAACATTGAGCTTTTATGGGAGCATAAAGTATTAAAATCTCACCCTCATTGTTGTTTCCAGGGAGAAGCTAAGAGTGCTCAATTGATTGGTCAAGCCATTTCCAACAACCCGGCGTTTATCACACTGAGGAGAATCGAAGCATCCAAGGAAGTCTCACACACTGTTGCTGTTTCAACCAACAAGGTGTACTTGAACTCTGATGAACTGTTGCTCAACCTTCACGACCTCAACCAAGAGCAAACCGCTAGGAAGTAAATAACCCTCGAGATGATCGAGCTTCATATTTCGTTCCCACCAGGTCATATTATAGGAGTCTCACTAGGGATGCTATTAACAATTGGATGTTCTCTTCTTCTACTCTGCATCACGTTTTTGCATCTGATGCTTAAATAATGTAGTCTCTTACTGCTGTTCTTGGGGGTTTCCAGCTTTTGCCTGTGTTACTTCAGTTTGCAGTTTAGCTTCTCAGATAATCGTGTTTTCTTAATTGCATCCGGAGTAGCTTCTTCGATATGAACGAAGCTCCATGCTTGATCTAAATATGCAGTGTATTCAAAGTTCACAAGCTTACTTGAGCTGTGCTCCGATGCCATTTTCTGATGGAGGGCGTTGTCTCCTCCACTGTTACCTTCAGTTTTCTTTTCGTTTTTTTTGCCTGAACTGAACTGAATCAGAAAACCTAAATTTTCTTAAAATTAAAATCGAATCGGACCAAATTGTTTGAAAATGGAACCCATAAACTAAATCTGAACATGGAGCCATTTAAATAGTACTCCCTCTGTCCTAGATAATTCGACCCAGTATTTCATTTCGGACCGTCCCGTATAATTTGTCCCACTTTACTTTTACTATTTTTGGTAGTGGATACCATATTCCACTAACTCATTCCTACTCAGATTTTATTATAAAACTAATACTTTAGGACTCACATCCCACCAACTTTTTCAACTCACTTTTCATTAGATTTCTTAAAACCCGTGCCGGTCAAAGTGTCCCAAATTATCTGGGATGGAGGGAGTAAATTGTTATTTAAATCACAATTTTTTATTGATTTTTAGTTAATCACCTAATTTTCAAAATCAAACATTTAAATCATAATTTTTGTGTATTTGTCAATTTGTCTCGTACGATTAAATTTTTTTTATCAAAATTATCCTTTAAATAATAATATTTGGTTTTTCTAGATATTTAGCATTGTTCTATGTTGTGATAGTCGGTGTCTATATATTACTTCATCCGTTTCACCAAAAATAACTCACTTTACTTTTTAGTTTATCTCTTTATCTCTATTCTTTCTCTTTTACTTTATTCTTTCCACAAAACACAGCATAAAATTTCGTGCCATCCAAGGAAGAGTTCATCTTCCTTGGAACGGAGGGAATATTTTGTAAGCAATAATGATATAACAACGAAAAATATACCAGTTATAACAAATTTTATAAAAGTTTTAATCGTATGAGACAGTTGAAAAATGTACAAAAGTTCAGATTTAATTAGGTAATTTTGAAAGTTATAAAATTAAACATTAGTCAACTAAAAGTTTAAATTGTCAAAGTTATGATTTAAACGACAATTTTTTCTTTAAATTATTGTCTACACTTCTTGGGGCTAAATATAGTTGGGCTAAATATAGTTATATTTCATTGGTGCTTCTGCAACATGGTTTCGAAAGAGAGAACAAAAAAAGCACTTACACCAACCTAAGACATTCCAATAGAAAATATGAACTTAGGTACATACTTATCATTTTTGCAAAATAGCTACTAATACAAATGTCTCAACTTTCAGTTGAATGTTTCTGGATTTAAAATTTTGTTTGTATAAAATGGTGCATACAATAAATTGTAAACCATAGAGAAATCATTCAATCCTGACTTGGAATTGATAGTTAGCCTTTACATTAGCTCGACAACATCTAAAGGATATTTAAGAAAACCGAACAAACAAAATAAGGTTACAACAAAGACAGCCTTGTTGTTTGCATTTTGAAAAAACATTAAATGGTATCTAACCATGAATCAAAATCATCAAAAAATTCAGATTTTGATGTTGGATTCTTACTGGATGATATAGTTGCAATGTGTGCCTTGGACACTTGCGGTATCTGCTGGTCTGCAATGGTAAAACTCGAAGTTTCCTCAATAAGAATATCAACAGCATCGCCAGTCAACGGAATGCTTCCACCCGACTCCTCAGGAACTGGAGCCTCGCCGAATGAGTTCAGAAGCATGTCAAGTTCTGCTTCTGCAGTGGCTGCCTCAAATGTGGATGGCTTCCCGGAGCTGGAATCTGCAGGGTGTTCAGAAACTGGCTTTGGCGAAATGCTTCTGTTGGTTGCTTGCGGCTGCAAGATCTGATCTGTCGTTTTCTTTGTAGGATACGGTTCTTCAGAGGTTTGAACAAGAAGATCTCCTGTGGTGGTTACTGCCTGATCATTAGTGAGGGATGAAGACGATGCAAGAGTTTGAGGATTATGTTCGTCTTCATCGCATGCCTCGTCTAGCTGGAAAAATTGCAAGGATATAGCTTGTGAACTTTGGTAAAGATACAACTCAAAGAGAACAGAGAGTAATAAACATTGGAGATGAAGCTTGTCATTTGGAATAAGAATTTAGACCGTCTATTGTTTTTTTTCGTTTCTCCTGTTCCATTCTTCTGATGGCACTAGTTCATACAAATTTTACTGAAGTGGAATCAGCTAATCTTAGGATAATAGCAAACATGAAATTTACCAGTTATAGCAGATAGGTATACATAGAACTAGAGCCCAGTCATCAATTCTTAAGCAGGAATGTTGAAGCAGTTTAGCAAGTATTAGATGTAGACGAACTTGATCAGTAGATGACTCATGCAATCAGATGCAATAAATATTAAAGGTCAATTGTCTTGATAACTAAGAATAAATTTCTAAATTGATCTACCAAACAACTGAAGACAAGTTATGTTAGTGACTCCATTTAGATCACCAACATATAAAAAAGCGAACAAAAATGAGCAAAAAATGAAAGAAATCATGATACCTGCTCCACGAGTAAAAGGTCTGATTGTAGATATAACCTCTCTGACAGCTTTGCTTTTGCAAGTTGTTCGGCAAGTGCATCTAGATTAAGGGAAAGAAATGGTGGCTGCATGACCAAGAGAACATTGAGAAATATCATCAGACATAATATCTCATGCATGTCCTCTTACAGACAACTAAAAGACAGGTTTTGGGATACTAATGAAAGTATAGCAATCAAAGTTAAGAAAAATGATCTGAAGAGGAGAAATATTCTGATTGCCATAGGTTAATTTACGTGGGCTGGAGTATTAATGATTTTTGTTAAACAAACAAGAAAAATAGTAACACTTTTAAATGGCATATCTTAACAGGTCATTCATTCTATGATCCTGCCATGAATTAGAGCAAAGAATATTGTCAAGAAAACATGCTGCAGAGTTTATTCAGGATAATTTTGACAATTATTAACGAAATATATACTGCTCACATTCATTAACAACGGCTAGATTACCAGCTAAAGCCAAAAGAAAATCACCTGAGGTGCGATGCTTGCCTTGTCTTCAAACTCAAAACTATCATCCGCAGTCCACGAGAGCATGCTTTGCCCCTTGGCAGCCAGCATTGGACCAAAATCCTGCATAAAGTCTTGAGATATATCGTTATTAATCACCTGCTAATATCTGCCAAAGTAGTCATTTCTGTGATTCTATAGAGTTTATCACTAGACTCATCCAGAACAGTTTATGTGAGCTCGATACGTAGTGGTTATTTCCACAACGACACATCATTCGAGAAACGTAGCAACAACACATCATCATACTACAAATTCTTCCTCGAAAAAGATAGCTTAAAGTCACGGTTCATTACCACATTTATGCATAAGTTTCAATCTATGATTTTCAATGCAATCAAACTTCACAATCATCAATCCAAACAGGAACTTTACCACACTAGATTTCAATCAATAAGCCATATTGCCAAATAAATTCAAATACAAACGACATACCGCCAATGAAATCATCGAGCAGAGGCAAATCATCTGAAGAATAATGCGGCTGAGATTGAGCCTTTGCCTCTGAAATCATGTGAGCATAACCCGCACCTTTACTCTTAGGCATCACAAACTCAGCTAACTGACTCGAGCTCGCCTGTGCATTTCCAGATGCAGAATCCAAATCTTCATCATCGTCATAGCGATTCCAATTCGAAGGAAGTGCCCTCGAGCCTTGACGTTGCGGAGTTCTCTCTTTAGTCTGCTGACCCTGAGATTTCTCAGGTCCTTCACTAGTCTTCTTCGCAGCATCCGAACCAACTGAAGGTGAAGGCACTTTCGACCCGTGGTGTGAATGGTGCTTCTTCTTATGATGCAGAGAATGAGCTCTTTTCGATTTCGCCAACGCTTTGGAATCCATCTTATCCTAATTTAAGGTGAATTGAATTGAAGTTCCGAGATACAGAGGATTGTAAATCAACAAAATCCCTAGAAACGTGGCTTTCCCCCAATTCAATTTGTCAGTGAATACGTATATTACTTCACATCAATTCTTAAATTCAGCCGCTCCAAAACAGAAAAAACGCCTTAGCGTAATTTTCCTCGGCGCCTATGTTGCTGCTGCTGTCTCCGGCGAAGGACGGTGGCCGTAGGCGGCGATTTTGGGAGGCGATGATAGGTGAAATGAGAAGAAGGAAAACTGGAGTGAGAGAGAGAGATGGGTTTTATATGTTGGGCTATTTTTAAACACATTGGGCCTTTAACCGAAATAATCTAATTGGGCCTATAAATAAAGCTTATTCTTTTGGGCTATGAATGAAATTGGGCCTTTAATGGGCAGGTTTAATCGGGCATAATAAATATTTTTCTATTTTACGAAATATTGATGTTGTTATTTGCATATATTCCGTCCGGCCTAAGCTAAGAGCATCCCCATCGGTGTTTATGGGGAAGGATGGCGTCCGTGCCGTTAGCACGACATGCCCCTGTCCGTCGTTGTGCTCTTGCCAACGGCACATCCCTGATCGATGTATAGAGCACGTCCGTGCAGCTGAACAGGGCAGCATGACACGTTTTTATTGGCCGTTGGCATTTTCTTTCAATTTTTTTAAAAAAATAAAAAATAATACCAAAAATAAAATTTAAAAAAATCCGGATTCGCAAAAATATAGCCGTTTTATTACCCTTTATTTTATTTTATTTTTTAAAAAATTTAATCCCAATATCATCTATAAATACACACACATTCATCATCTATTTTTCCATACAAATTATGTGGGTATTTTTAATGCATTTTAATATTGTGAAATTTTTGTTATTTAAATTGAATAATTGAATAGTGGGACTCTTGAGCATGTTCTTGCGGAAGAGCATAGATGTGAGTGTTGTGCTCTTGGGAAAGAACAGAGAGTAAAAAATGAATAAAAATGGGTCCAGACCCACTTCCATGCTCTTGTCAAAGAGCATGGATGAGAATGCTCTAAATAATTCGTATTTCGTTCTATAACGTCCTAAGATAAGTGATGCATTTCCTCTTCAACAAAAATTAACTCATATTCTTTCTTCCCTCTCATACTTTGTTATTTGTAAACACTCATTTCTTAATCTCGATATCTAAAGAATTGCATCGTTTCACTTTGCTATTGATGTTTGAATTTTGAAATATTGGGATGTTTGCTAAATATTTGTATATTCAAATTATTTTAAAAGTGGATCAAAAAGTTGGAGCATAACATATGATTAACTAATTTTTACAATAAGAGTATTTAAAGAATAAAATACTAATGATAATATAATTGATCTGATTTTCAATAATTTAAATAATTAAAGCGAATTAAAAAAGAAAATGCCACTCTTGAGACTGGCCGACAAAAGGGAGAGTCCATAATATTGTGGTGACATATTGCATTTTGAGAAAAATAATTTCTGTAACTATCGTAGGACTATAGTATAGTATAATAGTATTAATTTGAACATAATGCTGTCTTAATCGATTTTGCTTTTTATATTTATCTTTTTTAACCAAAATATCAAATTTAGCCTAGCTAGGCAACATCTTCCTAGGTTTTAGTAGCATTTTATAGTGGCAATTGGACCCCTCTTTCATAATTGATTATGACATTCCCATAAATATAATATTTAATTTTATCATGAAAATAACAAATTAACTGAACTTTGTTATCCATCGACTTTTTGACTTTAAATCTACATCATTAGGAAATAATTGTGGGATATATTGCAATTAATTTTACGCCAATATACTCGCATTTATTACAAGTATAGTGATATTTAACTATATTATAACTGAAATATAAAATATCTGGTTAATTTCTAATCCGCCCCAAATTTTATAAGAATTTAAAAATAAATCACCAAGTTTATGAGATACTACCATTTGCAATAATTCGATTCTTCTATTTTCTGGCGAATTACGCGTTGATTTGACGATCGGATTAAAACACGTGAACAAAGTATTGAACACAACGACAACGTCTAATTAACGTGTTTCTTTTTTATTTAGGGATACACGACTAGATAAGCAAGTTATTGAGAACAATATAGAGGGTGGACCATGCACGAGAGACAAATTTATGATTGTTTTGGTAATAAAATTACCTCGATAGATCAAAATAAAGTATATACATACTTGAGAAATCAACCATTAATTGTCAATTTATTTGATCAAACCAATTTTCCTTCCCCGCCAAAAAAACAAATTACAGTTATGTATAGGGCTATTACTAGATTATATTTGATGTAGAATGAAAGTGGGAACTTTATAAAGCATAAAAGGGACTTTTATTAATCTTTTTAGATTAGATATGAATAATGATTGCCTTATCATTGTGGTCATTTAACTTATTTTATTTCATTGCCTAAATGTCCATGACAATTGACACACTACTTTATGGTCCACGAAAGTAATTAATTGAAGCTTTGATTGGAAATCATTCGAATAAGTTTGCTCTCTAAGTATCATATGGTGATTTTTAAGAATTAATTAATTAACAAAGATTCGTATGATTAGTGTTTGATTGCTTTTTCTCCCTCGAAATAAATCTTTGTTGATTGCTTTGTCCCCCTCTCATATACAGAGCATGCATGGGATGCTAAAAATTAGCATAAATCCTTATTTATTAGTCTAGCCTAAAATAATTAGTAAGTTGTAAATATATACCCCACACATATGTATCGATCTTGCAGTATACATCAAAATGAATCAAGTGACGCCCGTATGGCAAACGATACAAACGTCGTACTTTCGAAATGTCATTGAATTCGTTGTTTTTCTTAAATATCGTGTGTGGCTAAATTTCTTCGCACGAATTTGCAAACACTATACTTTTTGTTTAGCAATAAATTTATCAAAGTGAAAAAAGTAAAAGAAAATATAGTCCCTTAGCTAAAGAGGTAGGCAACTGTGTTGCGCATGTGATGGCCTAACGACGCTTAAGATAAAAAAAAATCTCGAATTCAAGTTAATCGTGACACAGTCTTAAACTTATCGTCACCTCCTGGATTCGAAATGAAAAAAAAAGAAAAAGAAATAACTTTTCTCAACAAACACAAAGTAGAACATACACACATTTTAGTCAAAATTTTGAGCACAAACTAACAAAAGTCTCCATGCATATATGGAAGTCTATAACCTCGTATAAATAACCTCATGTCATACATTCCAAATCCTAGGATACAAATACAAACGCATGGAGAGAATGAATAAGACACTACTCAAATTTAGCATTGAAACTCGAAGATAACAAAGAACAAATAATATTATAACATCCAACATCCAATTATATACTCCTATTAGATAAGAAGACGACAATTAAACCCTAAAAAACAAAGAAGCAACATTAGTTATTTAGATTTTCGAAGTGCAAGAACTTGGACTAAAATACATTAACTAAAAGACAAATATGGGAAACAAACATGCCCTTGATGACAAGGTTTTACTTTTCCCTAAATACATCATGTATACCTAGATAAAGAGAGTAGTTACAGATATACCTTTACAAACTTTTAAGAAATAAATTCTTATTCCTATTCAAATTTAACATATTTTCTCGATGTAGTATAAACGCTCTGGTCATGTAAATGGCGGACGAAGGAGGATATTTAAACGACAACAAACCAAAGCCCTAAACTATGTCAGGGGACAGTTTTTGAGAATTTAAAAGTGTCTTATGTCAAGCCAGTTGGCAACTACAAGATAATTTAATTGCAATATGTAGCGTACGAACACAAGAAAACAGAAGCAAACAGGTAACACATATCTTGGCGTTATCCGTCGACTCATCCACCAGACTGATTGGTCTCACAACAACATTGAGCTAAATGAGAGGAATAAGAAGATCTAAACAACAATCACTAAACACATAAAGTAAACAACAACCAACAAAACCTTAAATTGTGTCCCATTTCCAAAAATTTAATAGCATCATATGTTGAATTAGTTGGCAACTACTAGGAAATGTAACATAGCAACACAAATAACTTTTAATGCCATAACTAACAATTCCAAAAGTTTCTTTATATATAGATTAATTAACACCTTATACACATGCACTTTACTTCTCTATCTTAATTTGTTCAGATCAAATCGAATATTTCTTTTGATTCAATTTCAAAATTCAGTGTACACTGCACATGATCATGAAACATGGTGGATCAACCAAGAGAGAGAGGGGAATAATTGAGCAGTATATATGCATATATATATTTAAAAAGTATGTATGGAAAAGCAAGAGTTGGATCTTGAAAGTCGAATTAGCAGGCTGTGAGAGTAGTGTGGGAGATGGGAAAGAATATTCGAAAATCACTTAAATTCAACAGCTAAACTCCAAAGATTAAATTCTAAACAAAGGCATAAAGCAAATGCACACATCTATATAATTATTAGATTATGATTAAAGGGTGTGTGCTGGAAAAGTCAGCCACAACTACTAAAATTTACGAAATTTATATTCTTTACAATATCACTAGGAATCTGTATTTTTAACACTTTAAATCTCATTTTTTCAAGATATAAGTATGATTTCATTATGCTTGCGAGAACCAAAAAATTCAATAGATTATGCATCCGATTTAATTATTTTACGAGTCATAAAAGTAATTCTAACCAGTTCAAGAAAACCCTAAAATTAATCTTAATTTAACTATAGTATTTTATTTAGTTGAGGTTTAATAAAGTTATTGAAATCAAACATAGGAGTATACATTTTGGATTCAACACAGTATTACTTTATTAAACTGAAAAACAAATTTGTTGAATTAATAAGAGTATTATTAGTTAATTAGGAAATAATTAATTAAATACAGTGCTTAAATTAAAATAACTCCAGGGCATATTCCTCAAAATCTAAGTGCTTTAGTAACTGCAGTTCTCCTAGAGAATAAATAAAGTGGTCATCATCTAACATTCTTTGTGAATGAAACCATCCAACTGTATATCAAACTCTCTCTCTCTCTCTCTCTCTCTAATAATATACATCTACTAACATTCTTTGTGAAGAAAACCATCCATCACTCTCTCAACCGACCCTCTAATACTATATTTTGAGTGAAAACTTTATATGTTTTGATCAATATTTCATATAAAAATTGTAAAATACTAAAAGAGTTAGCTAGAGACACAAGTTTCTTTGAAAAAGATAAATTACACGAAAATAGTGCATGATTGATATCCACAAGAAATATATATGTAAACAATTAGAAACCACCATCCAAATCCAAAACTACCTAAATAGAGTATTTATTAGGAGGAAGGTCATCCTCCCATGATTAATTATAAATTAATTGAGGACGCCTGAGTCACTAAATGAATTAAAAATACAAATATACTATTTTAAAAAATGGTTTGGCATGGATATAGTTAACATTACAACTTGTTGTGAGAGGTCATAAAAACCTCAATTTATGATAAAAAGAAGAATATACTTTATTAAATCAAGAACGCCCAAAGAAATTGGGAAAGTGGATAGGAAATTAAGAGTGGATTCTCACATTTCCGTTGTCGTTTTTTTCTTGGGAATACAAAATGGAATTATTATTATTTTTTTTTGAAAAGTAAATTAATTATATATACTTTGTTAGTGGGGCAAAAAAATTGTTTATCGAAATGTGAGATGGATTTTGGTAGCCAATGGGTTTAGTCTGTCGTTAGGACGATTCTTCCCTTTTTATGCTAGTTTTGCTTGTCGTTCTCTTTGGAATTCAACTTCCTTTGACTATAAATATATAATGCACATATATATACCAATATTTTGTGTAAAACTGATCTGGTAGTAATTAATTTCTTGTTCATATCGATCGTACCATATATATATATTTATTTATTTAAATGAAAACATAGATGAAAAAAATTAATTAATTAATTATAGCTAAAATGTGGCTATTTAACGTTTTACTAGCTATTTTTCGTTAGAGTTTGAATTTAGAATGTGTCTGTGTAAACGACTTCAGTTACACGCGGTTAAATTTATATATAAATGGTAAATAACAAAATAAAGGAGCCAATGAATTTATTGTAGAATTCTTATTTGCATAATTATATATTAGAGGCATCATAAAGATTATACGCTTCAAGTAACAATTTGAAAACAACAAATTAAAACTAACTCATTTATACCTATGATTCAACACAAACTTAATTTGAGGTGATTCCCAATTTCAACTATTTTCATAAATATAATTGCATCGGCCATTCGACTCAATTTTGAAATTTAGTTGATTTAGAATCATATACTAATAGACTAATTGGCAGTCAAGACGGACTATGAAACAGTAAAAATGTACAATAGTAGTAAAATAATTACAATATCGCATGTCAATGTCAATCAAATCAACCAGAATTACATAATTTGGAAGTGGGGCTCTTTTACACATTTAATCAAACACAAGAATTCACAGGAGACCATATTTTTGTAACTATGTTCTAGCATAATAATATTAATTAATAGTAGTAAAAATATAAAAAAACATAAAGCAAACAATTATGGGGTAATCATTCCAACCAGAAAGCCATACACTCACATTCTTTTTTGGACCTCATCATATGTGTCATCATCCACTCTCTCCCACACACACACATAATATATAGTAACATTTTTTTAAAATTTTTTTAAAATATGTACACATAATAATAATAATCCCTAAACATAAAAATCTCACCCAAGTCTGCCAAATCCACAGTATCACCAACTTGAGTTTGTTAAATAAGATTAAAAACCCTTAATCAACCCACTCATAATTCTCTCTACTTTGGAGCCTAAGAGAGAGAGAAAGACCTAATGTTAATTCCTTGCATTTGATCACATCACTTTAGAAAGTTATCTTTTAGCTCTTCCCTTCTTACAACAACAAAAAAGTCCCATCCCTTAGCTAAATTGAACCAAATAACTCAAAGATGAGATCTACGGAAGAAGAAGCAATCTCGGTCACATCAGCTCAAAACGACGTCGTTCAGCCCCCACTAAAGAAGAAGCGGAATCTCCCCGGAAATCCAGGTATAAACACAGACTTCTGTCTATCACATCATCGCGTATTTTGAAAAATTAACCTAAAAATTAAAAAAAGGGGGTTTTGTTTTCCGTGCCAAACAGACCCCGAGGCGGAGGTGATCGCTCTGTCGCCAAAAACCCTAATGGCGACGAACCGGTTCTTGTGCGAGATATGCGGGAAAGGGTTCCAGCGGGACCAGAATCTGCAGCTGCACAAGAGGGGACACAACCTGCCGTGGAAGCTGAAGCAGAGGACGGGGAAGGAGGCGAGGAAGCGGGTGTATGTTTGCCCGGAGAAGACGTGCGTGCACCACCACGCGTCAAGGGCGCTGGGGGACCTCACCGGGATCAAGAAGCACTTCTGCAGGAAGCACGGGGAGAAGAAGTGGAAGTGCGACAAGTGCTCCAAGCGATACGCGGTGCATTCGGATTGGAAGGCACACTACAAGACTTGTGGCACTAGGGAATACAAATGTGATTGTGGTACTATTTTTTCAAGGTATGTGTCAAGTTTCTTTTTTCTTTTTTTAAGAATTTGTTTTTGTGATTAACTTCTATATATGTTGGATGTCATGTGCATGTGTGTGTGTTTCTTGAATTGATTTGTAGATTATTTTTGAATAGTTTAGAAAGATTTCACCCAAGAATTTGTTCTTCAATATCCTCAAATGTTATTGTGGTAGTACTATTTTTTTAAGGTACATATGTATGACTAGTTTCTTTTAAAAAAATCTTTTTTGTGTTTACTTTCTTGAATGGGTTTGGATGAATTAGTTGTTTTTTTAATGGTTTTTGTTGAATGAGTTGTAGGTTTGTTCTTGAATATGCTAAAATGTTTGATCTTGCAAAATTTTGAAACCCTTCTTGATATATGAAGGTTTGTGATATGAAACTGAATTTTGCATTGGAGATCCTCTAATTGTCTAGTAGTTGTCTCACTAGCTAGCACTATTATTTGTCATTTTTTTCATGTTGGTTTCTTGATTCAGTTCCATTTTTTGTGTGTGTTTTAGTTTAATTTTTAGAGTTGCACTTGGGATTCGTTATATTCGATCACTACAGCTTTTTTTTTTATGTTAGGTCAAATTATTTTATAACTATAATAATATTAAACTTCAATTTTTGCAATAAACAATAACTAAGCTTCATTAATTATAATTATGTGAAGTAAATAGTAGTATTAATATAATGAATTTAGTAGTGGGACACTAGAGGGTAATAAAAATATCATAAGGCGGTGCTTTCAATCAAAGAATTAATATTTGCTCATCTTCCTCCATAGTGAACAACTTGTCTTTGTCACTTGAGCAATATGGTAGAAAACACAAATGAAATTAGTAAAATAAACAATGATATAATGACTACATTGGACATTAGGTTTGGATACTTTTTATTGATTACATTCAACTCTTTATATAGAATATTATTCAATTATTGATCTTGATTCGTTCCTCGATCTTGTCTTCGTTCCAACACAGGAGAGATAGCTTCATCACTCACCGAGCCTTTTGCGATGCCCTAGCCGAAGAAACGGCTAGATTCACTGCAGCATCACACATGAACCACAACAATCCAAATCTCAACTACAATCTCATTGGCTCATCTCTAGGGTTAGGGCAACAAAATTTCCCTCCAATCTTCAAATCAAACTCAATCAACAACCTTTCAAACATCCCTAAAAACCAACCCCTATGGATACCCCAAACCAACCACCCCAATATACACATCCCCCAAAACAACCCCATCCCAAAAAGCCTTCAAGAAATGCACCACCATCAAATCACCCTTGACCACCCACTCATCCACCAAAACCCTAATCCACCACCCTCTTCATACCACATGATGAATTGGGATTTCGGCCCGAATCAAAACCCTATGATGAGCAACAAAGAGGTTAACGCTCCGTCCCTCTTCAGTGCTCAGCACCAGAACCAGAACCAGAACCAGAACCAGAGCTGTGCGGCCATCTCTGCAACGGCTCTATTGCAGAGGGCCGCGCAGATTGGGTCCACCACCACAACTACGGACTCCTCCAACATCCTTGGGAAGTTTGGTCGTGACGAAGACGGAGACAAGCTTTGTGGGTTGTACAGTACAACCAACTCGGGGACAAGCGGGCTTGGGAGCGATGTGGAGGTCTCATTGTACCCTCCCGTGAAACGGTGTCGTAGGGCGATGACCGGTGATGAGGAGATTGGGTTGGGAGAAACGAGGGATTTTCTTGGAATGCAGAGGATCTGCAATCCTTCATCAATCAATGGATGGATATGATATGAATCATATGATTATTGCATAAAGAAATATCAAGAATATTGTTGTTGTTGATGGATATGCATATCATAATATTGTACCAAGGGAATAAAGTGGAGTTTGATGCTGAAAGAGAGAGAAGACAAAAAAAGGAAAGTAAAAGGAGAAGAAATTTAGTATTGCAAGCTTTGAGGAGAAGGAAGAGGAAGATGCATAGAAATATTTATTTGGAGAGAGAGACATAACTAAGATTCATGCATATCCTGTCTTAGAAAACATGAAAATATGTGTTTATAATAATATTTCACCTTTTGAAAATTGTGGGCTACACTATATCTTTTGGTGGAAAGGGGGGTTTAATATTTCGTGGGGGGCAAAGAAAAGAGGCTCCATTATTGCTTTATTTAAATTGTGCCCTAGTTGTTATCTTCTCAAACCCCATATGTACTTAGAAAGATGTGTAAATATATTATTATTCTCTTTTGTTATATAGCCTTTCCAAAAAAAATATACTAGAAAAGAATACATAAATGTTTCATGCAAGAATAGAGGAAAGAATCCTAGATAAGTATGGTTAATTGACTGTATTCTCGATTGTGTGAGGCAACAGATATGGAGTTTATGGACTAAATCGAATATCGCTACATGGGTCAAACTCCGAATTATCTCTCAAACGTCACAATATGACTGGCTCCTTTTTCAAGCCACCGCCTCGAGCCATCAGACGTCTCGATAAACACACACCAATGTCACTAATTACACAACCGATGTGGGACAACACTAGAGTTTGTAAATTGTAAGGGAGTAAAATGCACTAGTTACATTTACATATATTTGGCTTGGAATTAGTCACTAAATATTCATCAACTCGACTTAGACATATGAGATCTGTTTAAATTTTATTTTACCAATTGATATAAATTAAAAAAAAAAAAAGAGTCGCCCATAACTTCAAAGAATATAGTAATATATATATATATATATGTATGTACGTGTTTCATACACAACCCCACTGAGGATATAATTTCAGTATAAATTTTCAATAATTTGTTTTAGTGGTAGGCTCAGTTTTGTTTTCGTGTTATCACCATTGTCCAACTCATTAGCGACCCACCTTGTTTATTAATGCACGCACTTCAAAAAATATAAACCAACGAAATATATCGTCGATATTAAATATAATTACGATTTTATCCATAATATATTTTACATCAGAAATACTTATCGTCAATTCGTTACTAAAGTTTAACGATGAAAGCCCACGTTGTTAAGTTTTTCCAAGTCTATATAGTTATAATCAGACACACAAAAGAACCAAACGACAAAACCACGACCAACAGACCTTCCACCAACAAATAAAGCAATAAAAAGAGTGATGATACTTTTTTTATAATATAATTCATCTAATTTTTTAAAGGTGGAAAAGAAAATAAAATCGCCACAATGAAAATAATGATCAAAACCTCTTTATTCCATATTATAGAATGTGACCACTTATTATAGTGCAGTTAATGGGCCTTATGCTGCTCACTTTAGCCCAATAAAGATCCAATTAGGAAATTTTTCTGTGGTGTGGTTTGAACTCGTTAATGGGCCTTATATATGCTGTCCACTTTAGCCTTGATTTTTAATTAATACTTGCATCATATTTAATGAAGATTTTATAACTTTCGAATTTAAATTATGACTTAGCTTGTCTCTACTAATGAAAAAGGCTGGCACCTTCACATAAATCATTTATTGCTTATTGCCTCTTAACGTGATGTCTCATCCTCTTGACTTATACTTCCTTTTTTCTACATAAGTCAAAATCACTGTTGGATAAACTCATAAAAGAATAGTATGTACTCTACTCTTTCTTATCCCTATTTATCTTTTGGTTTGGATTTTAACGAATTGATTGAGTGTTCTGAGTTGGATAAATGAATAAAACGTTAACTTGTAGTGATTTTATAAATAGAATGTCGTTTAATTTGAATGGATTATTAGAGTCTTACTTAACAAAAAATGTAAGGTTTAGAAAATCATGATATTTGGTCAATTTGTTCTACGATTACATAAATCAATCGAAAAACTGTGCATTTTAATTTCGTTAACAATTATGCTACGATAAAAAAAATCTACTACTTACGTGTACTATATTACTGATGTTTTTCAATCACACAATATGATATCTCAACTATCATATCAGATACAGTTTCACGCATAAAAATTGACATGCGAAAAAATTTAACTATTCAATATGATATCTCAGCCAAGATACAGTTTCACACAAAAAAAAAAATTGGCATGCGAACAAATTTAACTTTTACAGATTTTTTTTCTAGGTTAGGTATATACACTTTGACTAAACATGCATCACCATTTTCTCGACAATTTACTCTTAATATAGTGAGTAGAGTATAATTTACTAAAATGACGAAATATATTTGAGTAGTGGTCGAAGTGTCACACCACACCCTCCATAAAAAAAATATTTGCAAAAACTTATAAATCTAACACCCATATATACAATATTTATTGATTCCACCTAAATCTAGAGGACCCAATTCAATAAATGAGGGATGGCAAAGAATGACTAAATGCACCAAAAAATAAGACAAGACAACTTCGATGCTGAAATATAAAGAATAATATATCCTTACAGATTTTTTGTAACTGAACTTTTTTTTTTTTTTTTTTATTGATCCTTTTCTACGGATCGACTATATATGCACAAAACGAATAAAAGTAGGTTTGAGGAGTAAACTAACAATGGCGAAAAAGCAACGGAGTCGACTCGAACATTTTAATGATTTCAATTGTGAAATTAATGATTTCGATGGTGAAATTATGATCTAGGTTTTGATATAACTTAACCATAGCAAAAATACTACTAACAATCATGATCTACGCTTTCTTATGAATTCATGTTTGTCCTTTCTTTTTTACACATATGAACTTAGGGTAGTGATAAAATGCAAACTTATATATTGTACAAATTCAAAACTCCTCAACACAGTTTCAATACAATATCAACACAGTGTAAAATTTCAAGATTTTAATGTCAACACAGTATCAACACAATATCAACACAACATCAATCATTGACTACAGTTGAAATTCTATTGATGTTTTTTTGTGATCTGTTGACATTTTTCAATTATAGTTTTCATTTGATCACATCCCTATGAACTTAATCCTTGTAATTAAACCAACCAATAGACATATAAGTCACAAGTGTTTAGTTTTCACTTTCAGGGTGATCGAATTAGCAAGCTTGCTGATGAGATATTAGGGTTAATATTATCTTCGATGAGCTTGAAAGAAGCTATAAAGACAAGTGCACTCTCCTCTCGATGGAGGAGCTAGTGGATCTTCACACGCAAACTAGATATAGATCTAGATTCGACAACAATACTAGACAATCGGAGAAACTCCTATAACATTAACAAATTAAGGTTCAAGTATGTTAGATGGATTGATCGTCTATTCACCATACTCCCGAAATCCTCCACGCTCCACTTACTCCTACTCACGAGACGAGTGTTACTATTTCCCATACCAAAAATGGAATTTTCCCGACAATCTGAAGTTGCTCAAGAAGCTGAATTTGCATTATGTGAATGTGAGTGGTATGGCTGTGGCGTTTTTGTTGGGAAACTGTCGTCTCCTTGAGCAACTGTCCTTGTCCTGGTGTGGAAATGGGCTTTCGTCTTTGGAGGTTGTTGGGACCTCGCCGGTGTTCAAATGCCTAGAAATCACATGTTAATTAAGATGATATACATATATTGATATTGTGCAGGACACTTTGGAAAAGATAATGCCTAAACTTAAGGAATTGGTGGTGGTTCTTAGCAGTGAGTACAAGGACAATTGTTCTCTCGTGCTAATAATAAGCTGGTTTGGTGTGGCACCTTGCTTGGAGAGATTTATTCTAGAGGTAACTATCTATTTATATTGCCAAGGTTGGTCAAATTCTGTATTGTTAAATTATAAACTTTGCATGATTATCTTTTCACTATTCATATGTAATTTGAGTCTTCCGAACATAAGCCTTCTCTTCTGCAGCGATTTCAAGGTTGCGGTTATAATTTTATGCTCATCATCGTGTATCTTCACAGCGGCGGTATCCTCGATTATCCGCGTCTTGACGTTCGACGTCACTTCCAGTAGCTCTAGCCTCCTAGTAGCGGCGACATTGAGGTCGATACTGTTGCAAAACATTGCCGGGAACACCCCATTGGATCTTCGTTGGTATCCATCCGAATTTGAGAATGAACACCCCATTGGGTCTTCATTATTATCCATCCGAATTTGAGAATTTGGGGAGAAAGAGGGATTTTTCTGAATTTGAGAATTTGGAAAGAAAAAGGGAGTTATTCACGTCTTGATGTTCGACGTCACTTCCAGTAGCTCTAGCCTCCTAGTAGCGGCGACGTTGAGGTCGAAAATTGTTGCAAAACATCGCCGGAACACCCCATTGATCGTCATTGGTATCCATTCGAATTTGAGAATTTGGGGAGAAAGAGGCAGTTTCCTTTGAATTTTAGAATTTGGGAAGAAACAGGAGTTTTTGGTGGGGAGAGAAGGAAGGGAAAATATATAGGATATATGTTTGGAGAAGTAATTTAGTTTGGAGGAAATATTTTAGAGTAGAATGGGTGAAATATATGAAAAATGTTTTAGAAACAAAAGAAACACTTTTTTTTCTCAAACTTTTCAACTTCTAAACTTATTCAACTTATTCAACCTGTTCAACTATTTTAAAATGGTATAACTCTCACATATTTATAGGCATACATCTCATATTCTAGAATTCTCTACTAGAATTCTACTTAAATGATAATTCTATAATATCTAGATATTTGTATTATATCTAGATAATTATATTAAAAAAATCAAGTTTATTAATTTTAATTCCAACAATATATCATATAAATAGGAAGCTCAAATACCCGCCAACGATTTATCCCTTTCTTTTTTTATTTCAATTTTTATTCCTAGCGTAGAATTTGAAGCCCAATTTTTATTCCAAGGGGAGAAGGTATGCGTAGAATTTGAAGCCCAATTTGTCGTTGAGGATATTAAATGGGCCAGAGCCCAAACACAAAAGGAAATTAATTAAATTGTAACAAAAATAAAAGGGAAAATGAAATGAAGGATTTAGAAATTAGAGAAAAACCCTTAACCCTACCATACTAAACCCTTCCACAAGCTCTCTCACTCTCTCTAAAACCTTCTCATCATTTCATCTTTTCTCGATCCTCTCCACACATTTTTTTTCCGATCAATGTATATAGGTCTACCGTTATTCTCTGCTTTCTGTTGTATGAAATTGTTTGTGCATAAATGGCTGATTGTTTCTACATGCTTTGCGTTTGGATGGCTTTGTCATTGAGCGAGTAATTTCTACTACATTTCAATTTTCATTATCTCCGTTGAGAGGAGTAATTTTGATTCTATTGCATTTATGGGGTGTTGGATCATTAATATAATATTTTAACTATAATATTATATATATTCTATTAATTAATATACTATATAATATATATTACATTATTATTTTTATATTTTATATATATATATATATAATAAAATAAATTACACATATATATTACTAATATATATGATTTTTTTCGGTTTTTCGGATATTTCGGTTTTGTTCGGTTTTTTAAGTTTGGTTTACGGTTTTTCTGTTTCGGTTTTTCGGGTTCGGTTCGGTTTGGGTTTTGAACTAAATTTGGTTTTTCGGTTTTGATTCGGTTTCGGCAAAAAACAGAACCGAAACCCGAATGCTCACCCCTAGTTGCAGAGGGCCGCGCAGATTGGGTCCACCACCACGACTACGGACTCCTCCAACATCCTAGGGAAGTTTGGTCGTGACGAAGATGGAGACAAGCTCAGTGGGTTGTACAGTACAACCAACTCGGGGACGAGCGGGCTTGGGAGCGATGTGGAGGTCTCGTTCTACCCTCCCGTGAAACGGTGTCGTAGGGCGATGACCGGTGATGAGGAGATAGGGTTGGGAGAAACGAGAGATTTTCTTGGGATGCAGACGATCTGCAACCCTTCATCAATCAATGGATGGATATGATATGATTATTGCATGAAGATATATCAAGAACATTGTTGGTTGATGGATATGCTCATATGCATATCTTAAGAGAGAAGACAAAAAAGGAGGAAAGGAAAGGAAAAGGGGAAGGAATTTAGTATTGCAAGCTTTGAGGAGATGCATAGAAATATTTATTTGGAAAGAGAGACATAACTAAGATTCATGCATATCCTGTCTTAGAAAACATGAAAATATGTGTTTATAATAATATTTCAGCTTTTGAAAATTGTGGGCTTCACTATATCTTTTGGTGGAAAGAGAGGGCTTAATATTTGGTGGGGTGCTAAGAAAAGAGGCTCCATTATTGCTTTATTTAAATTGTGCCCTAGTTGTTATCTTCTCAAAACCCATATGTACTTAGAAAGATGTGAAAATATATTATTTTTATTACTATTATTTTCTTTTGGTTATATAGCCTTTCCCAAAAAAATATAGAAAAGAACGCATAAATGTTTCATGCAAGAATGGAGGAGAGGAATCCTAGGTAGGTATGGACGTATGGTGGAACAAGCAATGAATATAGAGTGTATTCTCGATTGTGTGAGGCAACAAATGTGGAGTTTATAGGCTAAATAGAATATCGTTATATGTGTCACATTCTGAGTTAGCTCGCAAATGTCACAATATGAATGGCTCCTTTCTCAAGCCATCACTTTGAGCCGTCGGACGTCTCAATAAATACACACCAATATTACTAGGTACACAACTGATATGGGACAACACTAGAGTTCGTAAAGGAGTGAAATTAAACTAAGTACTGGTTACATTTACATATATTTGGCTTGGAATTAGCCACTAAATATTCATCAACTCGATTTGAACATATATATTGAGGTCTATTTAAAATTTATATTACCGATTGATATAAATTAACTAATGAACTAATATTTATAGCAACAGAATATTTCTCACTATATAATTTATTTTTTAGCTGAGGCCTACCTGAAGTGGCAAAACCAATATAGTATAGTGATACTACTTTTTTTCTAATTTAATTCATCTAATTTTATAAAGGTGGAAATGAAAATAAAATCGACATAATGAAAATAGTGATAAAAAAAAACCTCTTAATTCCATTTACAGCATGATCACTTATTATAGTGCAGTTAATGGGCCTTATGCTGTCCACTTTAGCCCAATAAAGATCCAAATAGGAAATTTTTCTGTGGTGTGGTTTGAACTCGTTAGTGGGCCCTATGCTGTCCACTTTAGCCTTGATTTTTACTCCTTTCGTCCACGATTAACACTCTCATTTCTAAATGACGCGGGTTTTAAAAAATGTTAAAAAAAGTGGGTGGAAGAAAGTTAGTGGAATAGGGTCCCACTTGTATATATTAGTTTTAAATGATATGTGAGTGTAATGAGTTAGTGGAATGTGGGTCTCTTTACCATTTATGGTAATTATGAATCGGGACTCTTATTCATGGACGGAACAAAATGGAAAAATGGGACTCTTATTCGTGGACGAAAGGGATTAATTAATACTTGCATCATATTTAATGAAGATTTCATAACTTTCGAATTTAAATTATGACTTAGTCTCTACTAATTAAAAAGACTGCCACCTTCACATAAATCATTTATTGCTTATTGCCTCTTAACGTGATGTCTCATCCTCTTGACTTATACTTCCCTTTTCTACGTTGGAGACGACCAATGATTTATTGATTTACTTAAGTCAAAATCACTGTTGGATAAACTCATAAAAGAATAGTATGTACTACTATTTCTTATCCCTATTTATCTTTTGGTTTGGATTTTAACGAATTGATTGAGTGTTCTGAGTTGTATAAATGGATAAAATGTTAACTTGTAGTGATTTTATAAATAGAATGTGGTTTAATTTGAATGAATTATTAGAGTCTCACTTAACAAAAAAATATAAGGTTTAGAAAATGATGATATTTGGTCAATTCTGATTTGGTCCGCGATTACATAAATCAATCGAAAAAATTGTGCATTTTAAATTCGTTCGCATTTATATTGCGATAAAAAAAATTATTACTTACGTGTACTATATTGTTGATGTTTTTCAATCAAATAATATGATATCTGAACTGTCATATCAGATACAGTCTCACACAAAGAAAAAATTGACATGCGAAAAAATTTAACTATTCAATATAATATCTTACCTAAGATACAGTTTCACACAAAAAAAAAAATGATATGCAAACAAATTTAACTTTTACAGAATTTTTTTCTATTTTTTTTTATTGTTTTAGGTATATTCAATTTGACTAAACATTCGTCACCATTTTTTCGACAATTTACTCAAAATATAGTGAGTTATTAAAATGACGAAACTATATTTGAGTAGTGGTCGAAGTGTCACACCACCACACCCTCCATAAAAAAAAATATTTGCAAAAAATTATAAATTTAACACCCATATATACAATATTTATTGATTCCACCTAAATCTAGAGGACCCAATTCAATAAATGAGGGACGGCAAAGAATGACTAAATGCACCAAAAAATAAGACAAGACAACTTCGATGCTGAAATCCAAATTGTGACATCTAATTAAATGATATCATATCTCATATTCTAGAGAACAATGTTGCATAAGTATATTTAAATCTTGTGATTCATCACTTTACTAGTTAATTTCAGATGAATTAAATAAAAACCCCACCAACAACCACAAGTTGATAGTATAATCCATATCATTTTTTCTATCTAAAATTAGACTAAATTCAAATGGTATTCATGGGCTTCTTTTCTTGAGATTTAGGTATCAAAGCAATTAATTCCTGCAGCATATTCACAACCCTACGCATGGAAGGCCGAGTGTTGGGGAGGTTGCTAGTGCACAGCAGCCCGATGTCGAGGAGCCGGCCAACGTGCTCCTCGAACTTCTCCAAGCCGAGCTTCGGGTCCACCACGTCGCTAGTCCCGTGCGACTCCAGTGTGGACCGCAACCACGCGGCCAAGTCCTTCTCCCCGAATTCGGGATCAATTGGCGGCCTCCCCGTCACTAGCTCGAGCAGCACGACTCCAAAGCTGTATATGTCGCTCTTCTCGTTCACACGTAGCGTGTACACGTATTCTACAACCAAAACACATTTTTTTTTATCATAATCGTAAATAATACCTAATAACAACAACAATTGTGTACGGACATACCGGGCGCAATGTAGCCGTACGAACCGGCAATAACGGACATGGACTCGAGGCCGTTGTTGGCGGTCTTCTTAACCACTTTTGCAACGCCAAAATCCGCAATCTTAGCACCGAAGTCTCCATCGAGCAATATGTTGTTCGACTTCACGTCCCTGTGCACGACCGGAGGGACAGAGTCGTGGTGCAAGTACGAGAGCCCCTCGGCAGCATCCAGCGCGATCTTGAACCTCGTTGGCCAGTCCAATATCCTCTTCGCGCCCTTGTGCAGCGCGTCGCCTAGGCTCCCGTTGGGGAGGTACTCGTACACCAAGAGCTTGCATCTCCCCGCGCTACAGCAGCACCACAACCGGACGATATTCTTGTGCCTGATCCTCCCCAGCGTCTCCACCTCGGTCTCAAACCCGTCCCCGTCCGAATCAAGGCTGCTGATGGTGGCGTTGCTGCTCGCGTCTCTAATAGCCCGGTCGTGCAGCTTCTTCACAGCGACCGTCTCCCCATTGCTCAGCACGGCCTGGTAGACCTTCCCTGAGGCGCCCCTCCCAATCACGTTCGCCTCCTTCAAGCAGTCGCTGATCTCACTCTCGCTGAACCCGAGCTTGTAAAACGACGTCCACTTGGTCACAGCGCCTCGATTCCTCTTCATCCGCCCGAGCTTCCTGTACTTGATCACGAAGCAGACAACGCCAACGAGGAAGACCAGCGCAGCTGCAGCGAAGATAGACCTCAATACCCACTTAAAGACTCGACCACGCCCACTCCCTCCCCAGCTACACGAACCAGAGGCGCGAACACAGAGCCCCGGGTTGCCAAGAAAGCTATCACTGTAAGCATCGCTAGCAAACACGGGAGGGGTGATCCCGGTGAGCAGATTGCTCGATAAATTCAGCTTATTGAGCCTCAAATTCTGCAACGAAGCCGGAATCTCCCCGGAAAATCTGTTACCAGAAAGATCAAGATAGTTCAACACAGGCAAGTCCCCAATCTCATCAGGGATTGGACCAGAGAGCCTATTTTGAGCCAAATTAAGCTCATTCAACTGTGCTAATTCATGAATTCCAATAGGAATTCCACCAGATAAATCATTGTTGCTTAGATCAAGCCTCCCTAGCTGCTTCAGATTCACAATGGAGCTCGGGATTTCGCCACTGAACGCGTTATCACGCGCAGACAACTCAATCAAGGCCTCCAACGATCCAATCTCACGAGGCAGGCTCCCCGAGAAATTATTGCTCGAGATCGACAGCGTGGACAGGTTCGTAGCCCCTGCAATCAGCGGAGAGACACCCCCCGAGAACAAGTTCCCGTGGAGCTCGAGCAAGTAGGCATTAGGCAGCCCCCAAAACTCATCCGGAACCTCCCCGGACAACCGGTTCCCACGCATCCTAACCCTCTGCAGCGTCCTGCATTTGGCAACACTCGCGGGAATGCTCCCCGAGAAATCATTGTATATCAATATCAACGCCTCGAGAGCATTATTCGAGCACAAGAACTCCGGGATCCCACCGGTGAGATTGCAATACGACACGTCTAAAATCTGCAAGGCCGAGTTCTTGCCAAGATCCCTCGGAAGCAAGCCGCTCAGGGGATTCGCAAACAGCTTAAGCTCAACGAGATTCTCGGATAAGGCAATGCTCTCGGGGATCAGCCCCCCGAGCTTGTTCTCGTACAGGTTCAACGACTCGAGAGGCAAGGCACAGAGCTCGGCTGGGATGATCCCACTCAACATATTCATGGAAGCATCAAATCTCCTCAAATTAGCCAAATGAGACCATCCAAGCTGAGGCAATGAGCCACTGAAAGAGTTGTTGAAGAGCTCCATCTGCTCTATGCTGGTGAGCTCCGTGATCTGGCTCGGGAGAGGCCCGGAGAGGAGGTTATCCGAGAGGTCGAGGTTCCTGAGGCGCTTGAGCCGGCCGAGGCTCGGTGGGAACGGGCCAGTGAGGCCGGAGTCGCTTATCCAGAGCTCCTCTAAGTTAATGAGGCTGCCTAGCTCCGGTGGAATGGGGCTAGGTGAGAAGTGATTGTAGGCGAGGAGTAGCCTTTTGAGGGTGGTGATGTTGCCGAGACCCGCCGGAATCGGGCCGGTAAGGAGATTCTCGGTGAGGATTAGGGTTTCGAGCTGCCGGAAAGTGCCGAAAGAGGGGGGAATTTGGCCGGAGAAGCTGTTTCCCTCTAAATTAAGGTACCTGGATTGAAATTCAATTTGCAATTGATTAGAATTGCATCTGAGAATCTATGGAAATCGGAATTGAAGTGAAGAGGCGTTGTAATCACGATCATAAATGCTGATGGAAAAGATTGTTCTAGAAATTAAATGAGAGTTAATAATGGAGAATTCAGATAGGCTAAAAACATGATCTTTGCGTATACTTGACGACATCTGATGAAAATTCAGACTCAATTAAAAAGGTGATTTGCAGATGAACACTAAATTTATCTTTTTTAACCGTAAAGATTGAATCTTTTTTACTGATTTTTAACCGTAAAAATTGAATCTTTATTACGATCTTTTACTTAAAAAGGCTGATTTCTATTTAAACATTTTTACCAACTGGCTATTTGCAGAAAGATGAATTCAAATGAAGCTAACAAAAAGAAATTCTCCCTTTTTTAACTGTAAAAATTGAATCTTTTTACTTAAAAAGGCTGATTTCTATTTAAACCTTTTTACCAAGTGGCTATTTGCAGAAAGATGAATTCAAATGAGCATTAAATTCTTGCTTGATTTCGAAATTAACAGTAAAGATTGAAACTTTATCGCATACCTGAGGAAGGGGAGGTCGGAGAGGGAGGAGGGGATGGGGCCCACGAGGAGATTCTGGGAGAGGTCGAGGCTGACGAGATTCCGGCAGGCGGAGACGGCGGCGGGGAGGGAGGAGTTGATGGAGTTGTTGGAGAGGGAGAGGTTGGAGAGGGAAGGGAGGTCGCAGAGGGAGATGGGGAAGTCGCCGGAGAGGGAGGCGCCGGAGAGGGAGAGGGCGGCGACGGAGCCGAGGCCGTTGCAGGCGACGCCGGTCCAGTTGCAGGGGGTGGCGGCGGCGGCGGACCAGCCGGGGATGGGGAGGTTGGCTCGGAGGAGGAGGAGGCCCTCTTGGTTTAGAGCAAGAGAAAAAAGGGGTGTGGATTGGAGAATTGAGAAGAGGAGGAAAAGGGGAAGGAATGGGGAGAGGGAAGGTGATGGAGGCATTCTTGATGATTGAGAATGAATCATGCAAGAAGATGAAGAAGATTAAGTATAAGAAGATTCTTGCTTTAAGTGTGTGTTGTGTGTTGTGTGTGTGAAGTGATGTGTTGTGTGTGTGAAGTGATGGAGTGTGGAGGGAAAATTTGTGGGTTTGGAATCTTGGTGGTGGTGGAATTAAATGAGGAAAGTGTTGGTTTTGGGACTAGAGTAAACCTTTTAATTGGTTATTGTGTTTATTTATATTGGGATAATAGAATTTGTGATTTTTGCATAGTGATTAAAATTTTTATGTGGTGATTTATCTTATTATGGTAGTGAATCGGATTCGAGACGATTTAATGATGCATTAAAGTACGAGGTGGTCGAATCGGCCGACATTGTTTACCGAATCTCGTTGTTCTTAGTGAAACTATATGTGCTTAACTGGAAATGATTTTTATATGAAAGCATATTTTTGCATAAATTCGATTATGTTAGGAGAATCAAATGAAAGCGAAAGTTCGGTAGTTATAAGATGTATTTTTTAATTGTCGTATAAAGCTCGAATTTAGTGAAGTTTGCCGGTTCTGTAAAATATGCTCTTTTTCTTTAGATTTTTAAGTTGTCGTGTAAAACAAAAATTTAGTGAAATACGCTATAAGAATATATGATCTCTTTGTCCACCGACACTAGTCTTGATATTTGATTACGTAAATTTTAATATACTAAATTGACAAGTATTAGAGAGATATAGAAGAAAAAAAACTGTTTAAAGATTTTATTAGTGAAGATCAAGACCCGCATTATTAAAGATGGAATCTAATCATAAATGGAACACAACTATTTTTTGTTAACGGCCCGAAAAAGAATAAAATGGTTATCGACAAATTAAGTAGTATGATATATCATAAAACTCAATATTATCTAATTTGTGAAATCGAAAACCACTTTTAACATTGCACTGAGTGAGCATATTCTTGTCATCCCAAATTAATCGAAGCAGTTTTTCATCACGAGGTTTAAGAAACGGATATTTATTCAGTTAAAATAAGAAAAAAAAAATAGATATGCAGAGAATATAAAATATGAGCAATAATATGATAAGAAATATTAAAAGCAATGATTTTTGTCAAAAATGATTCATTTAATTTGAGACTTTAGAAAAAATATAATGACTCGGTTAATTTAGAAGGAGGAACGAAATATACATCTTTTGGAATTAGTTTAATATTGTTGTGATAGGCTTTAACTTTTCTTAGGAAAAGTTCGTCTTTGGGATAGATTGGGATTGGAGGAGGTGAGAAATGTGACAAATTTATTTATGGGAAAAGGAAGGAATTTGAAGAGTTGAAATAAGTGTGAATTTGTTATGAGTGGGATCCAGCAAATTTTTATTGGGACTATTTGGATGGGATAAAAGCAAATCTGATAAAAGTTTGTCTCGAATTAGTGGGATAAAGACAATGAACAGAATTGTATCATTAATTAATTGTATTTTGATAAATTTCAGTTTTGAAAATGGAATCAAATTATTAGACACGTCTGGCTCTTGGTATATAAAAAAGATATGGCTGAATTTATGTTCTATTTTCAAAATATTAGTGTAAATGGAAGATTTACACTTTTAAAGAGCAGCTATAATTAAATAATAAATGTGGATGGGTTTTATTTGAATTTACTATTGTTCGATGATTTTTTTTTCACTCAAGTATTTTGAATTCTCGGATAATTCACACGTTTGAATTGGAATGTGGTAGATGATGATGGTTTTCTAACTATAACTACTATTTGGACTAAACTTGGAAGTTGGAATTACATATTGTACCAGTTTTACAATATTGGCTATGATTCTAGTGTGTTTAACATTGTACAAGTCGATTAATTGTCGATTTTTAATTTAAAATTGAGAAAAAATATAAAAAAAATGTGAAACTTCGAAAAGAAACATTGGCAACGTGAGAAAAGGCAAAAAAAAAAAAAAAAACCCGACACAAGCCATCGATGCTTTTGTCTGGTCACATGCTATTCTAATTTTTCAGAACTATAACTGTCATTTCACAATTGAAACAACCAATTATCCCAACCCAACAGTGGCTCATTGAAGCGAGAAAAAGGCAAAATCTACGCAAAAATCAACAATTTTGAAGTGAAACTGACGATCAATGCCTTTGTCGAGTTAAATACCATTCCAATTTTTCGAAACTTCAACAGCTAGTTCCGAATCAAATTCAACCCAACAGTGGTTCATTGAAGCGTTGGAGAAAAAGACAAAATCTACGCAAAAATCAACAATTTTGAAGTGAAACTGACGATCAATGCCCTTGTCGAGTTAAATACCATTCTAATTTTTTGAAAGTTCAACAGCTAGCTCCGAATCAAATTCGCCAATGCATCCATCCCTACCCAAAAGTGGCTAAACATAATGTAAATAGCCACCTATATTTAATAAATAACTAAAATGATTTTCCAAACTCGATTAAAATACAAATTGATATATGATGGTTAAGCTCCATTGAAAAAGGGAAAAAATAAACAATTGAAAATAGCTGCTCATAAATTTACTGCTGTCGCTCTCAAGAAAATCAAAATTATTGTTGTTATGACTGGAAAAGGCCAGACAATACTTTATATATGAGTTACTATCAAATTATTGAAATAGCAATAAATCAAGTGAATAAAACATAGTAATTCTTACATATACAAGTTTCGAATATAATTTAGGGGCTAAAGGCTATAGAATATGAGGTAAACTGTGGGGCAAAAATCAAGAACATTGATTAATATATGGTCAGTTCTATGATTTTAAAGATTAGGAGTAAAATCACTAAATTTTGTTTGTTCGAAATTATTTTAGGTGAAATTGTAGTAATGTGGCAGCGGAAAATATAAATAATTATTTAATTTAAAATTTTAGAAATATATTATATGTAGTGTAGGGGATAAATTTTTTTTACCATCGCATAATTGTGAACAAATTTATCAAAAATATTAAATAGAGTCAAAAAATTAAATAGAGTCAGAAGTTTATATTGAAATAAATATGAAAGTAATGTAGTGTCGGTGGCCCAGTGAATTTAATATTGATCCCACTCGTGGGCTTGAAGTGATTTAATGAGAAACTTCACATCATAATTGATACCTTAATCTACGGATATTTTTTCATTTAATCAATCAATTATTTATATATTTATTTTATATTAATTCAAGTTACATTTTTATCAAAATACTTTGAAATAATAGCCTAGTAGTGTGGTGAGTATTTTTAAGACTAGGTTTTAATAATGTTATAGAAGTGTAATAGTACTATGTACTTATTCATTAGAGATGTCAGCATAGTTCGAAACTCGCAAATGGATCAAAATAGCTTGTCAAATTTAGAGGATGTGAGTATAATCCATTTAGTCTTTAATGTGAGTAAAAATGACCCGAAATTCAAAAAATAGTCCAGTTATACGTTAACACTTTTAAAAACACACAATCTTAATTTTTGGTTGTTAGTTTTTAACTCGATTAATCAACTTGGTTAGCTCGAAACCTGAACATTTAGGCTAGCTCGAAACCTGAACACTCAGGCTGATTCAAAATCAGATGAATTGACTCGATTGGTCTCTCATGTTTTAATATACAAGCATAATGAGCATAACAATTGTAAAATCAACCAATGAATAATGAATAGAATCTAAGTTAGTCCATAATTTCAAACTTCATTTCAAATGTACTAATAATTGGCGATGGAATTGTGGAGAAAGTCTTCAATTTTGAACTGCTCTTATTTGACTCTACCTAAAAAAGCACAGAAATTAATCCAAACATCAATCTTTTCTTCCTCTGTTTTTCTTCATTCAAACATTATTAATTGGTCCAATTAGCCTAACTGTTTGGTTTGTTGTCAATCAGTTTAGATTGACAACTAATAATAATAAAATTAAAATTTTTAATGACAATAGAATGGAATTGTATCAATCACTATCCGAATTAAATTGATAGGCTTGCTTATAAATGATGTGGGCCAATGAGAAAGCAATAAGTCATTTGGGCCTCAAAGTTTATTAAGATCCATATAGAAAAGCCCATATATGTGATTGGATAAACTAAATTTGATCCTTTTCTCCTGAAATTAAATGAACTTGCTCATTTAAATATTCAAATATTGTGATGTTAACAAAATTAGAGTAATATCTGTGCGATTAATAAATCATTAATTTTTTATATTTGTTTAATTTTTAAATAATTAAGTAATGACATAAAAAATAACACTGTAAATAAATATACATACAATACCAATTTTAGCCTTGTACAAAATAATAAAAAAAATAGTAAATTCATAAATAATAATAGTAATACATTAACACTTGTGTTAATAAATCTGAATAAACTTAAAGTTTAGAATTTTAATTAAAAAGAAAGCTCCTATAAAAAGTGAGTTTTTGACCTTTTAGAATATTGCTCTCTATTGAAAACATGATTATGAATCGAGAAGGTGAGACGACACACAATAAAATAAAATAAAAAAAACCCACGAAGCCAAAATTGAATATTCCCACCCAATGTGCTAAAATTTGAAGAGATTAGCATTGCTGATGAGTGAGAATGAATCATACTACAAGAAAATGGAGCACTTTCTTGTTTAAATTGAGTGGATGAAGCCAAATATGACTAGTTTTTTGTGAATGACCCCCCAAAAAATAGATGACTATTGGTTATGAACCGACAAAGTATATTTCTTTTTCTTTTTCAATGGTCTAAGATTATTTTTTCTTGAGATGGTATGGAATCGAATTAACCAAGACCAAATTTTTCATCGGGAAAAGGTTGAGACTTTTAAGTCAAAATCAATCATTCATGTCACTGTTCCAAGATTAAGTATCAAACTTTATCTAATCAATCAAATAACATTCATAAAATTCAACCTTATCTAATTTACAAATCCGAACACAACTTTTACATTTGCGCTGAGTGATTATACTTTCATTGTCTCATATTAATCAACATGTTTTGTTGCGAGATTTAAGAAACCGGTGTTTAATAAATTAATAAGATCATTAAGGTAAAGTATGTAAGAAAAGATGGATAAATAGGAAGATAGTAAAATACTACTAGTATAAATTATATAATAAATAAATAATAAAACCACTAATTTTGTTGAAAATTGATTCATTTAATTTGATACTCCATGTCAAAAAAAAAAAAATAACTCAGTTGATTTAGCAAGAACCAAAATCCTACTCCATATGTTTTGGCATTAGTATAATACTGTCACGAATTACGATAGCCTTGAATTCGTTTCCAAAAAAAGTTAGCCCCCTCTGAATGGAATTGGTTGGGGTTGGGGTGATGAGAAACGTGACAATTTTATTTATGGGAAAGGAAATGAGTTGAAGAGTTGATAATAAGTGTGACTTAGCATTTTCCAATGAGTAGAAACGTAGAATCCAACAAATTTTTCTTTTGACTTTTTAAGTTTGAAAAAGCCAAATTTTGTTAGGAATGGAGTTTTGGAGAAAATACCAAAAATGTCCTATAAATAGCAAAATTATGAATAAGAAAAAACAATATTACTACTAAGTACTATTCAAATTTAGGAATAATTTTAGAAATATACTCTCTCCGTCCCGCTCAGTCTCATTGACTTTTCTGTCATTTTTTTGTAAAAATGATAAAAAATAGTTACAGTGGAAAAATGGTAAAATAAGAGAGACAATAGTGTAGATAAGATTTTTCTCTATATTAGTATTTATCATTACATATGGCCTAATTAAGAAGGTCAAGATTTCTTTCCCCACTACACATTGATAATGCTGTTTATCATCAATTAGAAATCAATGATGGCAGGAATTGATTAAGAGCATAACAAAAATCTGAAAAATCGAAAGTATTTAGTGGTGGGGATCACGGCTGCACCATTACCAACAGAAATGGTACATGAGTAATGTGACTAAAACGACAAAATCAATTAATAAGCATTAGTTGTTAATGCTGTATATATATAGAAGAAGTGGTAACCAATTCAATCACAAACACATACTCAAAAAAATGGATTCAATTATGTTTTTCACCATTGCAACTCTTCTAATCTCCACAATTTTTGCGATGATTCGAAGGTCGAGAAATCGGAATCCGAATCTGCCCCCGGGCAGCCTCGGGTGGCCGCTCGTGGGCGAGTCGCTCGAGTTCCTCCGCGCCTCGGTCGACGGGGAGCCGGAGGAGTTCGTGCGGAGGAGGGTGAAGAGATATGATTCTCAAGTTTTTAAGAGTAGCCTAATGGGGGAGAATATGGTGTTCATGTGTGGGGCTGCCGGGAACAAGTTCTTGTTTAGCAACGAGAGCAAGGCGGTGACCGTGTGGTGGCCGGGGTCCGTGAGGAAGCTGCTCGGGCCGTGCTTGGCCACGAGCACGGGAGAGGAGGCGAGGCTCGCGAGGAGGATGATCGCGTTGTTCTTGACCCCGGATGCCTTCTCGAAGCTCTATATCAAGACTATGGAAACGGTCTGTCACCAGCATATCAAAACTCACTGGGAAGGTCTTAATTAGTTTCTCTTATTTTATTCTCTCTTTGTTTATTTTTTTAAAATATTGTTATCTCGTGGTGTGTGTTTTATTTTTTTTTGCATTGACCAGGTAAAGATGAGGTCAAAGTGTTTCCGACGATCAAGCGGTACACGTTTGGGCTTGCGTGTCGGCTTTTCATGGGGCTCGAGGACGAGGAGCATATCGGGAAGCTAGCTTTGATGTTTAATATTTTCCTTGCAGGTTTAATCTCGTTTCCGATAAATTTTCCCGGGACGAGATTCTGGAGGGGAAAGTTAGCAACACATGCGATCAAGGATGAAGTGCTAAAGATAGTGAGAGCGAGGAGGTCTAGTTCCGAGCAGAAACTAGACCTTCTTAATCATCTGATTACCACCCCGGATGAGAGAGGCAATTATATGACCGATTCCGTCATTGTCAACAATATCCTCATGTTGCTTTTCGCGGGACACGACACCACTAGTGTCACCATCACCATGACTTTCAAGTGTCTCGCGGCACGCCCAGATATTTATGAAAGGGTTCTCAAAGGTATATATGTTTGCCTATCTATCCCTCTTAATTTATCAATTTTATAATTTTATAATAAAATAACGACTGTTGATGTTGATGATGACGTTGCAGAGCACGAGGGCATAGGCGAATCCTTGCAGTGGGAGGACCTACAGAAGATGAAGTACACGTGGAGCGTTGCGTGTGAAGCTTTGAGGCTTACACCGCCCGTCATTGGTGGGTTCAGAGAAGCCTTGGTTGACATAGACTACATGGGCTACCACATTCCCAAGGGATGGAAGGTGTAATATAATCTTCATATACATTGTTGCATCTTATATGATATGATATAATATGATATGTAATATGATTGATATTTATGTTAGTTGTTTTGGAGCGCCTCCAACACACACATGGACTCGGGCTTGTTCCCGAGCTCGGCCGACTTTGATCCATCGAGATTTGAGGAGTCATCGGGGCCGGCCCCATTTACGTTTGTGCCATTTGGCGGGGGGCCGAGGATGTGCACCGGGAAAGAGTTTGCTAGGCTGGAATTGCTTCTACTAATGCACAATTTGGTGAAGAGATATAGGTGGAAGCTTGTGTATCCTGATGAGAAAATTTCATGTGATCCAATGCCCACACCTCTCCAAGGTCTTCCTGTTCGTCTTCAACCGCATAACTAGTTGAAGTCTTTTCTATTGGAAATCAAGACCGGGTTTTATTTTGTGCAACTGTTGTGTTAGAACTTTTAATTTTAATGTCAAGTTTAATTTTATGTAATGTCTTGAAATTTGTCTATCATTCATAAGTTTACTGATGTATGTTTCCAGAAAATAAAAATTGTTGTTTAAGTTAGAAAAGGCCAAACCATACTTTATAACCTTACTTTATAACCATACTGTTATCGAAGTCAACTAAAATCACGTTATGTTTTAGGCAACAAATCAATTTGTACTATGCTTCACTTTCCATGCTTTAGAAACTTATTCTGGCTTGATGTTGATTTTGAAAAAAATGTTTAATTTTGAAGAAAAAATTTACAGAAAAAAATTTGTAGCGAATTCGTGATAAAGAGGGGTGGTTCAAATAAAAGTTTCTTCTGTTCACAAAATAAAATTAAGATGAGTGGTTTTGGTGTAATTTATGATGATTATAGAAATAAATACACTTATTATGCGATTAATTGTATACTGGATGTTATTATGCGATAAACAGTTGTGTATAAAATGCATTGAATCTATCTAATTTAGTGATAGTATAATACTTTCGTCATCTCATATTAATCAAAGCGTTTTCACGATTTAAGAAACTGGTGTTTAATAAATTAAAGAAATAGAAATTAAAGTATGTAAGAGAATAAGGTTTATAAAAATGAAGATAATAAAATACTAGTATAAGTTGTAGAATAATAAAGTAATAAATTAATAAAACCACTAATTTTTGTTTAAAAACTTATTCATTAGCACACGTAAAAAAAGATGACTCAGTTGATTTAGGATTAAAAGTTTGTCGCATCTCACATTTTATCATTATGGGTAGTAGATCCATATTCTATTAACTAATTATCACTCTTATTTTATTATAAAACTAATACTTTTGTTAAAAGTAGAATCTACATTCGAATAACTTTTTTAATCCACTTTTTATTACACTTCTTAAAATATGTGCCCGATCAAAATGTGACAAAATTTAAAGAATTGGAGAAATGCTACCTATTAAAATACGTTATACTATTATACTTACTCTTGTGATTAGCAATAACTATACAAATTCATTAATAAGACCCAAAAATAACTTCTCTCTAAATATGCTCAAGCATCTCAAATTTTACAACAATCAATCATTCGATAATATAATTGAGAATTAACGAATGAATCACACTAAATTAACAAAGACCATCCCAACAATTATATAAACATAATATCTATAATTTTAAGATTCTAAATATCCATTGCTAATAAAAATACAAAAGAATCAATATCTAGAGTCTAAAAGTTAATAGTAACTCCACTAATAAATTCTCTCGCTTTAAATGGATAACAATTTCAAAGTTTCGTGATTGAATTATTCGGGCCTCACGGGCATGGGTTGGGCCTGCATAGCCCATTTGGCCAATTTAGCTTCACTATCAAATCACCCATTTTATTAAATATTATCTTCATCAACTAAAAAAATTGTCTCACATCTCCATTTCCACCATCCAAAAAAAATAGTCTTATAGTACTTAAAATGAAAAATGACTTCTAATTTATTACTCATTTATTATGTTGTTCTCTTTTACTTTATATTCACATTTGATCTTCGTCTTTCATATTTTATTCACTTTATTTCTTTATATCATATTTTCTGAATTTCGCATTGGATGCAATTTGCACAAACTACTTTTCCATAGTTAGTGCAAAGTTAGGTTAATAAAAGCAACACAAATTGAACTTATATCTAATGGACTCGTATTGAATTCGATGTTCCGCCTAGTGCCCATTTTTGGAGAACATGTATTGGGGAGCAATAAATATTACACTCTCCGTCCCTAAAAATTTCACTTATTTTCTTTTTCGTCCGTCTTTAAAAATTTATCACCTTTCATTTTTATCATTTTTGGTAATAGATCCACATCCAAAAATTAGTCCCTACAAATGCAGTTTTGAAAATACAATTAAAAAAAATTATAATAAATTTCTTGCTAATCTATAATCCATAACTTATAATATATCTATATCTGATCTATAATCTATAAATATGTAAAGCAACAATCTTTTTTGAGAAAATTTTTGGGAGGAAATGAAAGAGAGTTTCTGCTAATTTGCTAGAAATTTGTATGATTTTTATAATTGTATTTTCAAAACTGCATTTATAATTCTTAAGACCATTTATATGGAGTATGTAGAATTGACAAATTATGCAAAAATGTATTGAAATATGTATTTTAATCCTTTTAATGTCATTAACCAATGATTTATTTTTATCTCACATAAAAAAAAAACTATAGAGATTGTCTCAATGTATACATTTGTTTCGCTCAATGTATACATTTGCCTTTTATTTATGTTTTGTGCAAAACTACCTAAACTTCTTCAAGGAGCTATATAATTGATGTAACTTTTGGACTTTTTAATTATCTTTGATTAATTGTAAACCAATCAATCAATCAAGCTTTTGTTTTGTACAATAGACAATTTACATTTTATATGTATAACATAACCCAAAAGAATGAATTATGGAGTACTATTTTTTAAGATATGTTCAATATTCATCCAACTCAACTATACATTTTTTTATGCTTTATCAGTGACTATCCAACCACGCCAATATATATTTATTGTTATATTTTTTATAATAATATTATTACATGAAATATTTATTATTGCAAAATAAAAATTGATAAAAAGCACAATAAATGATATATTATTTTTATGATAAAGAAAGATAGCAAATGTGGTCTCTATTTATAGAGGATGAAAAATTATAAATTTTTGTATAATTTTTGTAATTAATTAATATAATAGATTAAAGATATAAATTTTTTTTAAAAATATTTATCAACCAATGAAATTGTGTCATTTGGTACATTGATTTATCTATTGACCATTGTTTATGGAGTAACATCTATTTAATCACATCAATAACACTCCACATTTTTTGTGTATTATCCAATGTATAATGATGCTTTATTCAGTTACGATCTATGATGTCATGCATCTTACATTAAATTTCTATAAACATGCTAAAAGATTTATACAACATACTCAAAAAAATTTATGAAACCGAGCGGGAAAACAAAATTTTTTCCAACTTGACTTTTATGTATGCATAGATGCATAGATAGATAACTATTATTCTTATTATTATATTATTAAAAAAATTATAAGAAATTATAAAAAATGACAAAATAAAATTGAAAAAATAAACAAAAGCCATAAGTTGCAATAGTTACAATACAAATAATTTTAGGAAGGTTTGAAATTTTAGAATTAGAGAACATATTATTCTTATCATCCATGTGACATACTTGGATTTTGCTTGGTTTTAGAGAGTAATCTTGCATGGTTTTGATCTCATTTCGTCTATTATCGGATATGATTATGATTACTTCTCTATTATTTTGGTATTTGACCATTTTCTTAAGAATGTGTAGAAAAAGGTACTCCCTCCGTCCCACGGAAGATGACCCTTTTCTTGGGCGGCACGGGATTTTATGCAACTTTATTTTGTGTGTTAAATGGAGAGAGTAAAGTAGGAGAGATGGGATAAAGTAGAGATAAAGGGGTTTCTATTTTAAGTAATGGGTCATCTTGGTTGGGACAAACCAAAAAGGAAAGTGGGTCATCTTTAATGGGACGGAGGAAGTACAAACTATGTGGATGTGCAGCAGCCTTGGTTTGAGACAATTTTTAATAGAGATTTTGAAGTCCAATCAGCCACTAATTTATATCAATCTCTTTGTCTTTTAAAGAGCTTCGCATTGATATCTCGCACGCCTCAATCGGAGTTTAGAAGAAGAAGTTATGGCCATTACAAGAACATTGCGATGTCCAGAAACTTTCACGCGGCCGGGTGAATTATTACACTGTAAATTCACCCGGCCGGGTACCGAAAATCTGCGCTGAAAGAAGTCAGAACGGGGTCGAAAATCTTCACGCGGCCGGGTGAATTTATAGTGTATTAATTCACGCGGCCAGGTGCACTGTTTTGGCGAATTATATTGCAGAAAATACGATTTTTGAGAAAAGAAAAAAAAGAAAAAAGGCTAGGGTTAAGGGATTTTTCGACAGCTACCGCCTCTCACTCTCTGATCCGCCTCCGAACATCCCAATACACCAATTTTCGTCCAAGAGCAAGAGAAGGGCGAAGAGTTCAACCATCAAGACGAAGGATTATCAACCCCCAATTCATCTCTGGGGCATTTAGTATCAATTTACTTGTGTTTTCCATGTTTTCTACCGATTATTTTGTGGGATTCTTGTAAACATGAGTAGCTAGATACATTTGTGGAGCTTTGGGTGAAGATTACTTTGAATATGTTTTGATTTAATTGAATTGAACCTTCGCCTAGCTCTTGTGGTTATTTTGCTTGTTCTCGTGCTTTTATTGTTCTTTTTTTTGGCCAACATTAGAACTATGTCCGTCTAACTAGATTAATCGAGAGATAGCTAGTTTTACGTGGTAAAAGTAACGAGTACAACACAAAGGTTTATCTACACTCGAGAGAGGGGACCCTTTGTGAGGGTTTGAGTCTTAGGAACTTAAGGAATTAGAATCTAATCTATTGGAAGGAGACTTTGATAGTTAGAATCTAATCAACTGGGTAGGTGCACTCGAGAGAGGGCTTATCCTATGGTAGCGACTTTCTTAATAATCCTAGAGACACAAATAGGTGAATCGACCTTTGAATGTTATGCTTGGCTCATGTAGTTATTTTGTCATTTCCGCACCTTTACATTCATTGGATTAGCTACCCGTTTGAATGCATCTTTACATTGTTACAATATACGAGAGTTGATTAACAAATGTGTGATTTGGGAGTGGACGGCACCTTAATCAATATCATCTGAGAGGAGTGAGGTTTTGTGTGAGGATATAAATCTTAGGAGCCTTTTGGAGTTGTGTGCTTACACTATAAGGAGACTTTGGGCCTATTATGCAACCTACAGGTCATGTGCATTCAAGAGAAGGCATGATCCTACCTTCGTGATAGCTTAGTAACTCTTGAGACCCCAGTCGACATAACTCGAAGATTGATTTAGAGGTTTAGTGAGATTAATCAAGACTATAACCTTGTAGTTGGATCCCAAAGCTCTACTCTTTCTCCACTTTCTCTTCAATTCACTCATCTTCATTTTATTTACTTTGTTTTGATTCATTGTTCTTAGGATTTAAATACAAAAACCTAATCTTAGGTTGTCTAAATAGCGAATGATCTTGATTCGAGGTACTTAAGCACTTGATTAGTCTCTGTGGATACGATACCCTTGACTTGCCTATACTACGATAGCCCCGTACACTTGCGGGTATTTCTCGTGTTAAAATAAGCTGAGTCACCATGGTGAATAAATTGAAAAAAATGAGAAATTATAAAATACAAGAAAGATTATATATTGAGAAAAATAGAGAATTTTTTTTGAATAAATCTATAGCAAATGTGATCTCTATTTATAGAGGATAAAAAATATGAATTTTAGTATAATTTATATAAATATTTCATTTAATATATAAAATATATTTTAATATTAATTAAAGTTTATTGACCAATTATATTGTAACACTACAAAAAAAAGTCTATTTACTAGCGGAAAATTTTGTTGCTAATAGTCATAATTCCGCTGCTAAAACTGGTTAGCAGCGGATTAACAACAGATCTACACCGCTACTAAATCGTTTGCTGCTAAATTTTAGCAACGACTAAATTGTGCTACTATTATTTTAGTAACGAACTAGCAACATAATGACTTCGTTGATAATTGTTGGAATAAAAAACAGATCAAAAACTTTAGCAACAAACTCAGTTCATTAGTAACTATTAGCAACGGATTAGCAACGTCCTAAATCTTCCACTAAACTTTTGGCATCAAAAAGAGATCATAAACTTTAATAGCGGACCTAGCATGTTACTAATTGTTAGTAGCGGATTAGCAATGCACCAAATCCGCTCCTAAAATGTTGGCATCAAAAAGGGATCAAACACTTTAGCAACAAACTTAGTCCGTTATAATTTTTTACCAACGGATTAACAACACACTTAATCCTCCCTAAAATTGTCGGCACTAAAACCATGGAAAACTTTTGTAACATACTCAGTTCGTTACTAACTATTAGCAACAAATCAGCAGCAAGCTCAATTTGCCCCTAATGTAAGTATTTTTTAAAAACATCATCGATTGGTATTTCGCTATTAAGTTCAAGTTACACATTTCAATTATTTGCTTGTTGATCCAATTATAACAAATTGCTTACAACAAACCAACAAATTATCAAATAAATAAACATCAATCTGTAGACAAAAAAAAGAAGGGTAACGGTTAAACTACAAATGTATTTTTTCAAAAAAATATGAAGTTTAAAACCGTTCTGAGTTTAAATTATAAGTCTATAAATAAAAAAATTGATGTCAATCTCCTAATTCTGCAAAATCATCCCGACCAGATTGAGCAGTAGAGTTACTCGAGTGCTAGGACTGTTGGGGCATGTATTAGTCGATCATCTCTTTTATAGTCTTCACTTCATATGTTCTGCCATGAACGATTCATACACAATCACTGATAGGTTCAGCAGGTCGATGGAAACTGGTGAGGGGTGGCGGCAGCAACGGCAGCAGAGAGGAAGTGGTGGCGGCGGCGGGATTGAGTAGAATTCTGTACAGTGAAGAATTATGTGCTATTCGACTTGACCTATTGTGGGATATTGACCTAACTAAATAAGATTTTCGAATAGAGGAAGAAGATATACCTGATTTATGGAGAAGGAAGAACTTGTTTGTTGAAGAAGATGACCCAGAAACGCTATGTAAAGAAGAAGTGGTGGCGCCCCCTTTTTTTAGGTTTTTATTTGTAGGTGTCAAATGGGCTTTGGGCTGATAATTTCAGTAAATAAGGTAAAGCCATGTGAATTAATTTGATTGGAGATTCGCATATTTATTTTGGAGATTGGCGTAATTTAAACTTTTTTATACTACTATTTAACTAATATTATGGGCAGTGGGCGCATACTTTTTTTAAGTTAGGCACATATTTCTAATATTTTAAATTCATTTTACAATAAGTCTTAAATAAATTATTAGTAGTATTAATTATTTTTTTAATAATATGTGATTAAATATAACATGATTTAATACTATAAGTAAATAAATTATTGATAAATATTGGGGGGTTAATGTGTAATTTAGATAAAATATGTAGGTAAGATTGAAAAAGTAAAGTAGGTGAATATGAAATATTCTTTTGGATTTTGTGATAATGGTTGGCATAAATTTATTGTTTAATGTGATATATATTGAAAATGGGTTTGAGTTTGGTGTAAATGTTTGGAGTAATATAAATAAAAAATCTCTATATTTACAATTTATACTATTGATCACTATGAATTAAGATAATAGGGTCAAGACCTACTAACTCATTTCACTCACATTTCATTTATAACTAATAGTATATACAAGTGGAACTAATATTCAACTAACTTTTTTTACCCACTTTTCTTAACATTACTTAAAATCCGTACCGCCAAGAAATGAACTCTAAATGACGGAAGAAGAGAATAATAGATTTCATAATATAAATTTCATTAGCGACAGTTAGGGCTGGGGAAAAATACTGAAAAAATGATATATCGCTCGTATCGTATTGAAAAATATCGAAAAATTATCGAATTTTTGGTATATCGTAATTATCGATACGATACGGTATCGTATCGTAAGTTTCCGATACGATAACGATATGAATTTCTTTGTATCGCGATATATCGTTTTATATCGAATATATCGAAACGTATTGAAATTCAATACATATTGAAGTTTAAAATTATAAATATATATAAATCCATTTAATTCATTCATATATTTAGAAAATATATATGAAACCCTAATAAGAACACTATTTATTTTATTGTGTTGAAGTTTTATTAGTTTTTGTGTTATTTTTCAGTTTTGAAATTATATTTTTCGATATATAGGTATTCGATACGATAACGATATTTCGATATATCGTATCGATCTTACGATATATCGAAATATCGATACGATAACGATATTGATATTATCCATTTCGAAAGTTCGATATATCGAAACTTTCGATACGATAACGATATGAAATTCTTTCATATCGATATTTTCGATACGAAACACGATACAACGTTTTTTATACGATATATCGTATCGACCCACCCCTAGCGACAGTAGCAATGTCCCGGTACTAAATTTGCGTTTCACTCATACTGAATGTTTATCAAACTTTTCATAATAGGTATAACAAATTGCTCGATATTAGTTTTTCTTGATGCGATTGATTATACATAATCTGCTTTTGTTCCTTTTTGTCATACTTCTTAGTCCTTGCGTTTTGTTATAAATGATTGATTTCTACCGTAGACTAGATTTTAGAGTTATTATTCATTACTAATATTTTGCAATTTTTTGTTATGATAAATATCGACATCCGGCTCCAAATTTGAGTTTGGATTTGTACATACCTTTTTATTTCTTCATGAAAGAGAAAATATCACAAACGAATTTTTTTCGTTGTTGACCTTCCCACGGACCATTCTCTGCTAGTACTTTTGGTAACCAAGATCCACTACAATTCTTCTGATAATTTATTGCCAGCGGTATTTGTCCGTTGATAATTACATGTGGACCATTTTTCGTTGCTAATTCGTTAGTAATTTATTACCAGCGACATCTTTTATGTTGTTATTTAGTAGCAGACCATTCGTAGCTGCTAATCTGTTGGTAATATATTACCAACGACATTTATTCGTTGCTATTTACCAGTGAAATTTGTTCGTTGTAATTTCGTTGGTAATTTATTACCAGCGACATTTTTCCGTTGTTGATTAATCGCAAACCTTTTGTCGTTGCTAATCTGTTGGTAATTTATTGCCAACGACATTTGTCTGTTGCTACTTACCAGTAAACATTAGTCCGCTACAATTTTGTTGGTAATTTATTGCCAACGACATTTGTCTGTTGCTACTTACTAGTGAATATCATTCCGCTACAATATTGTTGGTAATTTTTTACCAACGACATTTGTTTGTTGCTATTTATCGGTGACCATCAATCCGTTGCTATATACGTTGCTAATTATGACACGTGATCGAGGCATCAAAATCCACCATAAATTTGCTGCAAATTCCGCTTGTAAAATTACTAGTGGACATTCCGCCGCCAATCCGCTACTAATAGCAACATACTAAATCTGCTACTAATTTTCGCTGGTAAACCAACTGTTTTTTGTAGTGTAACAAATGGCATAATCATATTAGTCAATAAATAAAGGGAGAGATCATATGGTCTTATTTTATGCAACATAAGAATAATCTTTAAGAGAATTTTCATTATAGCCATTGGATATATATAAGTGTGATTTGACTGATTTAATAATTCTTTATAATATATCTCATATCAATCATGGGTTAATATACCATAATATATGCTATTGAAATTTTTTAATATAGTGAATAATTTTCTATGAAACTGGGCGGGAAAATGCATTCTTTGAAATTTTGCTTTTATATATTTATAGATTAGAAATCAGCATTGATCACGGCTGCACCATTACAAACTGGCATCACTAATGTGACTAAAACGACAAAATCAATTAAAAAGCATTACTTCCTTCGTTCCTGAAAGTTTGTCCCATTTTTCTATTTCTATCAGACTCACAAAATTTGTCTCATTTCATTTTAAACCATTTGTTGTAATGGACCTCATATTTCACTAACTCATTCCTATTCGCATTTTATTATAAAACTAATATATAAAAGTAGGACCCATATTCCACTAACTTTTTCAACTCAATTTTCATTATATTTCTTAAAACTCGTATCGAGTCAAAGTGAACGATATTTGGGGGATGGAGGGAGTAGTTGTTAATGCTGTAACCAAGTCAATCACAAACACAAACACTGACACTAACAAAAATGGATGCAATTATGTTTTTCACCATTGCAACTCTTCTAATCTCCACAATTTTTGCGATGATTAGAAGGTCAAGAATCCCCCTGGCAGCCTCGGCTGGCCGCTCGTCGGCGAGTCGCTCGAGTTCTTCCGCGCCTCGGTCAATGGCGAGCCGGAGGAGTTTGTGCGGAGGAGGGTGAAGAAATACGACTCTCAAGTTTTCAAGAGTAGCCTAATGGGCGAGAATACGGTGTTCATGTGCGGAGCTGCCGGAAACAAGTTCTTGTTTAGCAACGAGAGCAAGGCGGTGACCGTGTGGTGGCCGGGCTCCGTGAGGAAGCTGCTTGGGCCGTGCTTGGCCACGAGCACGGGAGACGAGGCGATGCTCATGAGGAAGATGATCGCGTTGTTCTTGACCCCCGATGCCTTCTCGAAGCTCTACATCAAGAGTATGGACATGGTCTGTCAGCAACATATCAAAACTCACTGGGAAGGTCTTATTTAGTTTCTCTTATTTTATTCTCTTTTTATTTTTATTTTTATTTTTTTTTATTATTGTTATCTCGTGGAGTGTATTTTATTCTTTTTGCACTGAGCAGGTAAAGATGAGGTCAAAGTGTTCCCGACGATCAAGCGGTACACGTTTGGGCTTGCGTGTCGGCTTTTCATGGGGCTCGAGGACGAGGAGCATATCGAGAAGCTAGCGTCTATGTTTAATATTTTACTTGCAGGGGTAATCTCGTTTCCGTTAAATTTTCCTGGGACGAGATTTTGGAGAGGAAAGTTAGCTGCGCATGCGATCAAGGATGAATTGCTCAAGATAGTGAGAGCGAGGAGGTCTAGTTCCGAGCAGAAACTAGACCTTCTTAACCACCTGATTACCACTCCGGATGAGAGGGGCAAGTATATGACCAATTCCGTGATTGTCAACAATATTCTCTTGTTGCTTTTCGCGGGACACGACACCACTAGTGTCACCATCACCATGATTATCAAGTGTCTCGCCGAACGCCCTGATATTTATGAAAAGGTTTTCAAAGGTATATATCCTTACCAACCCATCTTTCTTACTTTATTAATTTTATAATAAATAATGATTGTTGATATTGATGACGATGATCACAGAGCACGAGGGCATAGGCGAGTTCGTTCAATGGGAGGACCTACAGAAGATGAAGTACACTTGGAGCGTTGCGTGTGAATCGTTGAGGCTTACTCCGCCCATCAATGGTAGTTTTAGAGAAGCCTTGACTGACATAAGCTACGGGGGCTACCACATCCCCAAGGGCTGGAAGGTATAGTAATAAACACTCGGTATACATTACTAGTTATAGTTACATCTAATATGATATAATATGATATGTAATATGATTGATATTTATGTTAGTTGTTTTGGAGCGCCTCCAACACACACATGGACTCAGGCTTGTTCCCGAGCTCGGCCGACTTTGATCCATCGAGATTTGAGGAGTCATCGGGACCGGCTCCCTTCACGTTTGTGCCATTTGGCGGGGGGCCGAGGATGTGCACCGGGAAAGAGTTTGCTAGGCTGGAATTTCTTCTACTAATGCACAATTTGGTGAAGAGATATAGGTGGAAGCTTGTGTATCCTGATGAGAAAATTTCATGTGATCCAATGCCCACACCTCTCCAAGGTCTTCCTGTTCGTCTTCAACCGCACAACTAGTTGAAGTATTTTCTGTTGGAAATCATGATGGGGTTTTATTTTGCAATTGGGTTTAGTAATAACTGTTGTGTTAGAACTTTTAATTTTAATTTTAATTTTAATTTTATGTAATGTCTTGAAATTTGTCTATCATTCATAAGTTTACTGATGTATGTCTCCAGAAAATCAAAATTGTTGTTATAAAAAAAATTGGCTAACCATATTTTATAAGTTATGATAAAACTATTGAAATGGTAACAAACAAGTGACTAGTACAGTTTAAGTATAAAATTGGTATAATTATCCTAGTTGTTGGTTTGATGTCAATCAGTTTACACTGACAACTAATAATAATATAATAGTCCAAGTTGCCTACCTACTACCAGTATTTTACACGTTATATGTATGTTTAATTCATTCTATATATCAAAATAAAAATGATACGAACAATTAGCACATTCACAACTGGCATAACATGGCATTTGTGACAAACTGACACCCCACCACATGTTAATATCTTAATATATGAATATATGTTTTATCTAAGAAAGCTGTTACCCTCAGGCCTCAACTAAGTGAAATGTACGCATGAGATCTTCTATCTTAGAATATTTTTTATTCAATTGGCGTGGACAAATCGACACAGAGAATAGTAGAGTTCGCTAGCGATTTCCCTAGCCAAATAACAAAAAAAATGAAATGAAATGAAATAATGCATTCTTAAACTATATGTCAACCATTTACACTAAACTCAATTTTATTTTTAAGTATATACTATCACACTTAAAAATACTTTTACTTCAACCATTTATACCGAACTCAAAATTTACACCGTTTTTTTTTAGTATATACCATGTCTCACAAAAATTTGCAGTAGCTATAATACACATTCGGTGTTGTTCTGTAGAAAAACGTAAAAATGAATTTAAATTTACAGTTTAATTGAATACTCCCTTCGTCCCTAAAACTTTGTCACTTTTCACTTTTACCATTTTTAGTAGTGGATCATATATTCCACTAACCCATTCACACTCACATTTTATTATAAAACTAATATATAAAAGTAGGATCCACATGTCACCAACTTTTTCAACCCACTTTCTATTACATTTCTTAAAATCTGTGTGCCGGGTCAAATGGTGACGAATTAATGTAACACCCCCTGCCCGATCGCTGACCGCCCGGGTAAGAGACGTCACAATTCTGATACCGTAAAACCCGATAAATTTAAAATCCATTTTAACGAGCATATCATAAAAATATTCATAGCAAAACACATTAAGTCTAATTCTGGAAGTAGCAAAATCATATGTTTTTAGATAATTTACAATGTAGCTAAATCTAATATACAAAAGTTAGATACATATATTCTCTAGTCTGAAAAAATTAGATTTATAACCAAAAAATGATAAGTGATCACACATGGCGCACGCAGTGTTGAGGCAGACAAAACAACTAAAGGAATCCAGAACTTAGCCACCTGCACTATATTCACCATTAATTCCAAATTCAAATAAAAACAATATGTCGTAGTAATAATTTTCAACATGTACTTTAATTTACCATCAACAACCATATTGTCCGATCTCAATAGTAAGTACTTGGTCAATCTACTAACCATGACCCATATGAGGGTGCCAATAACCCACATGGGGTGACGATAACCCATATAGAGTGTCGATAACTTGTATAAGGGTGCCAATAACCTATATAAGGTGCCAACTGCCAATAACCCGTGTCCGGGTGCCAATAACCCGTATAGGGTGAATAATCTTCACATACAGTCATGTATACCAAATAGCATAACGTCGACTATTGAAGTGATGGGATTGTTACCTCAAAATAAACGAGCTTCCATGCTCGCCGATTCCTACTCTTAGTTCTTTTCTAATTTTGCTAAGAACTTAGAAACCAAACCACCTAGCATAAATCCTATACATGTTTTCGGACATCATCATTTTTGTCCATAATTTCAATTTAATTTTATAATTCTTACTAGTTCTATAACTAATTTCTTCATTTTTATCAATAGAGCTCTAATAAACATGATAGTTAATTTTCTTACCTTGTCTTTTGCTATAATCGAACAAAGGGATAAATCCTTGAGCTTGAAACTTACCTCTAATGGTGACTAAAGAGAAAGGAAGAAGAAATAAGGGCTCGTGTGGGTTGGGGATAAATCGCAGCTACTCAAAAGCTGGAAGAAGACTTCGAGAAGATATCACTATTGTTTTCTCTTCCAATTTGTATCCAAAAACAAGAATATATGGGAGATTATATCCATTCTCTATATCCGTTACTTACTACTACTATTAAACTATTAGTTTATTTTAATTTTAATGCCTATTTATTTAACATGTGGCACCAATAAAATTTGATATTCTTATTTATATAATTATTCCATCCTTTCAACATTTGTGGAGACAAAATTATTGACAACTCCATAAAATATTTGTTTAACATAATTATTTACACCATAAAAAGTACTTCCTTTTATTATTCTATAATAGTTTTAAAATCACTTTCTTTTAAATCCTTAATACTCCTATCTCATGGTAATTAACTCTCTACTTATTCTTACATGTACTAATACTAATTTTAGCATTTCATAACTATAAAATATAAGTACTAAAAAAATGAATCATGTATAAATGAATAATTTCAAAGTTTTTATCGATGAACTCCAATTTGATAATTTTTTCATTTTTTTTTTTTGTTCTTTCTTAAAATAAATTTGGCTAGTCCTATTTTCGGGATGTTACATATTAGGGACGAAGGGAATAAGTTTTTTATACCAAAAATAAAATTCGGGTTGGTCTTAGTCCCTTGCAGATCTTCATACATGTAAAACATAAAAACCAACTCCAATATTTACAATACGTTAGAATTCGAAGCCCAATTTGAATATTTTAATGGGCCAAAGCCCAAACACAAAAGGAAATTAATAGACTGGATGAAATTAATTATACTAAAAAAAGGGAAAATGATAATGAAGGATTTTGGAATTAGAGGAAAACCCTTAACCCTACCATACTAAACCCTTAACCCTACCATACTAAACCCTTCCCCAAGCTCTCTCTCTATCTCTCTCTCTCTCTCTCTCTCTCTCTAAAACCATATGATATGATATTCTCTGTATACATTACTAGTTATAGTTGCATATGATATGTTATTATTATGATATAATTATTTATGTCCGTTATTTTGGAGCGCCTCCAACACACATGGACTCAAGCTTGTATCCGAGCTCGGCCGACTTTGATCCATCGAGATTTGAGGAGTCGTTGGGGCCGGGCCCCTTTACGTATGTTAATTTACTGCTGTGTGTCTCGTGAATCAAAATTGTTGTTGTTATGAAAAAAATAGGCTAAACCATGTTTTATGTATTATGATCAAATTATTGAAATAATAACAAACCAAGTGACTAATGCAGTTATTGTTACGATTTCTTATCAAAAGCACATACAAGTTTCCTATAAAATTGGTGTAATTGGCCTAGGTGTTGGCATTGGTGTCAATCAGTTTACATTAACAACTAATAATAAAAAAACTTTTAAATAACAATAATTGATTGAATCAATCTTTTTTTTGATACTCACTCCTAATTAACTTGATTTGCCTGCTTATAACTAAGTATGGACCTATAAAAAGTAATAAGCTATTTGGGCCTCAAACTGTATTAATTCTCATAGAAAAGCCCAAACAGTGACTGAAAACCCTGTCACCAATGGGGCTTCTTGCTGTGATAGAATGGAATGTGATTCCTATTTTCATTCTATTCATTTGCTTGGATAATGGAATTGTTGAGTGAATGGATGAAAATGCAAAGAAAATCCAAGAAAATTGACATTTTATTCCTATCTTCAATCCATTCCAACCTCCATTCCATTTCACTCTCATTTCATTCCATCATACCAGAGTGATGGTTGATTTAGAGGTATTGTGTTAATGATTGTTTTAATATTATAATTAAATCTCCGTTATTCACTTATTCTTTCCACAATTATTTTTAAATAAATATTATAACCATAAATTATGCAGTTAATTCCTTTTATCCTCATAGAGATATAATATATGAAAATTTTGAAAAATAGATGTAATTAACACTACTAATTAATTGCACCTATATGAACCAGTGCTATAAACAACAAAATTAAAATCGACACTAAAAATTTAGCACTATAAATAAATTAATAAAACTCCATAAAATTTATTGACGGTTGAAAACGCATTAAACTCCCTAATGAAACGGTCCTTTAATTAGATTAACTCCCTCCAAACCTATATATACATTTAAACCCCATTTATCAAACAAAACTCATTTTAATTAATTCCTCTCACACCATTAACCTTAACCGGAATTAATTAATCAAAATCAAATCCCCAAAATCAATAAAAAAAAATTAATGGAAAATTCAGAAGCTCCGCTCCTCGAAGCGGCGGCGAAGCCGGCGAAGACGCCGCGGCAGAAGGTGGTGCGGAAGGCGTTCAAGGGAACGGCGCACCTCTCCAACCTCCTTCCCACCGGATCCGTCCTCACCTTCCAATTCCTCTCCCCGATCGTGACGAACGAGGGAAAATGCCGGTCGATCGCGAGCCAGGGCGCCACCGCCGCCGTGCTGGCGTTCTGCGCCGCCACGTGCTTCGCGATGAGCTTCACGGACAGCTTCAGGGACGAGCGGGGGAAGGTGCGGTACGGCGTCGCGACGCTCCGCGGCCTGTGGGTGGTGGACGGCGCCGGCGGGCTGGCGGCGGAGGAGGCGGCGAAGTACCGCGTGAGATTCGTGGATTTCGTGCACGCGTTCCTGTCGATCGCGATCTTCGCGGTGGTGGCGATGCTCGATAAGAATGTGACCGGGTGCTTCTGCCCCTCGCCGTCGGAGGAGGCGATGGAGATGCTGGCGACGCTGCCGGTGACGGTGGGGGCGGTGTGCGCGATCTTCTTCGTGGTGTTTCCGACGAAGAGGCACGGGGTAGGGTTTCCTCTGTCGCGGCAGTGATTGGATTGGATTGGATTTTGGGGATTTGGGGATTTGATTTTTGGAGATTAATTAATTAATTGATTAATTCAATCTTAAAGGTTAATCGTTGCGATTAATTTGTGTTTTGGAAAATGATTACGTATTAATTATATTAATCGTGAGTTTTGGAATGAATCCGTGCATGATCATTGGCCGCATATGTTAATTAACTTCTTAAACATAGAAAATTTGATAAAAGTAGGGATGTCAATCGGGCTAGTCCGTTTGGGTTTGGGCCAGCCCACTCGGGTCGCCGAGCTATTTGGGTGCGGGCCATTCGGGTTATGGATTTTTCGGGATGTAAATTTTCAACCCTAACCTGTCGGGTTTTGGGCCAACCCATCGGGCTATTCGGGCCTAAAAGCTTTCGAAAATAATCTCTTGTATCAAAAAAAATTTCAATAAAATGATTTTAAATTTTAGATACTTTTTTCTTTTTAGTTTAGAATCATATAAAATCTTCAAATTTTCATAGTTTTCTTCAATAATACTTGAAAAGAAGCCTTTCCTCTCGATCAACTACAATATAAATTAAAGTTTGTGTTCGTGTCATTATTATGACATTATTCGTAACTAATTCTTTATGAAAATTAAAAATCATATGTTACATGAATCATTATTAAAATGATAAATATATTAAGATTTTGATGGGTTAGTTCTTAATTTTGTCTTAATTGGCTTTGGTGGTGGTAAGACACTAGTGGCAGATGATGGGACAGTGCAATAATGAGTTGAGATGGAACTTGAAAGCTGATATTGTGGGATCGAGTGGAAAAGTGTAGAATGAAGATTGAATAAGACTAATGATTGTTTAGAATGAAGATTGAGGATTCAAAAATAAAAAAAATTCCTAAAACTTGATATTTTATAATTAAAACTCACAACCCATCGACCCGACCCGCAACCCGTTCGGGCCAACCCGTCTAACCCGCCAACCCATTCGGGCCAACCCGTTTAGCCTGTTTTCTATTCGGGTAATAAAATTACAGCCCTAACCCGTTCGTATTATCGGGTTGTTCGGGTCGGCCCACGGGTTTCGGGTTGAATTGACATCCCTAGATAAAAGTAAGTAAGGTTTTCATCTAACTAGGGTTGGCAAATGTGTTGTGTCGACATCGTGTCGACACAAACACGACACGATAACAACAAACACAAACACGACCCGTTAAGAAAACTCCAAACACGAACACGACTCATTACCCTCAGACACAAACACGACACAAACTCATTAACGACACGAACCACTTCGGGTCAACACGACACGATACAACACATACATATATATATATATGACATGACACAATAACGACACTATAATAATAATATTATAAGTGTATTAATATTATTTCTAATATTAAATTTTAAATTTTAAAATTTAAAATAAATAAATAAAATAAAATTATTATAATATATTAATATTTCTTTGCGTATAACACGACACGAACCCGACACAAACCCAATAAGCTTTGACACATACCCATTAATTTCGTGCGTGTTCGTGTCGAGTTATCGTGTTGTGCCACAAATTGACAGTCCTAATCAGAGACGGACCCAGGTGGGGTCGAGTGGGGTCGACCGACCCCACCGCTGGACCACCGGGCACTGCCGGAGAATGTCAAAATCGACCCTCCTCCCATCACAAATCCACTCCCGACCCCATCCATCCAATCCTTCGGCCGAAATAAGAAGAGAGGGGGACAATACTGAGAAGAATAGAGGAGAGAGATTGGCGAGGTGAGACAGTAGACTGAAATATTCTATGGTGGTGAGTTAAGGAAGACGGAGGTAGTTAGGTTAAATGGCCAAAAGTTTTTGGCCTATTTTTTATTATAGGGCTTCAATTAGTTTTGGTACTGGATTAGTTAAACATAGTAATTTTCAAAATTATTATTTTATTAGTTTATTTAGTATTTCATTTCATTTTACTTTTTTTTTCGAATTAATAAAAAAAATGTTAGGTACTAAAAAATTAGTCACTTTTTATATTCAAATAAATCAACTATCCCAAAAAAAATCTCGGACAAAAATTGTGGCTATTGTAACGTTTTTTTAAATAATTATTTAAATATTAAATTTTCATTGTATTCGACCCCACGGGTACTATTTTCTGGGTCCGTCATTGGTCCTAATAGTAACGGAATCAAACAAAGATTAGAAGTATGGAGGAAATAGGGAATTCAAGTTGCTTAACAAAACAAATAAAGCAACCGAATTAGCAAACTAGTTAACTACTGTTTAAAACTAAATTTATCCTTTCTAGCTTTCTCCTTCCCTTATGCCACCTACTCATCAAACGGTATGACGTTCTGTAGTAGGAATTCCTCGAAAATAGTAGATGCCTTAAGGCACCAAATAGCTATCTCTTGGCTTTCGTGGTAGCGCTCAGTCTTCTTCTTGACCGCAGCATCTACCCACAACCAAAATCCGGTGATAAAATACGGAATAAGAGGTATGACGGCTATGAAGGATGACGTGAGTGGTATGTAGTGTGCTACAACAACGGATATAAGGAGGCTGATGATGGCGTATACGAAAAACTTGAATATCCAACCCATGACAGTGACACAAAACGCTTTCCTCTTGATGTCATTGACGACGGCTTCAGCGTTCGCCCTTGCGTCGCGGAACCTCAGCCATACTAGCGTGAGGTCATCTGGGACCAGGTCTGGGTTGCTCAAATCAGCTTGCAGATCCGCGAGTATGTTTATCACGAGCACGGCGAGATGGAAACAGGGCATAGTGCAATGCCCTGTCACCCGACGAACTGCAAGCATCTCCTGCGCCTTGGGGGCTAGCTCAGCCACATAGTCCTATTGCCTCCTCAAATCCGGGAACACAGGCGGTGCCGGTGCAGGTCGTCCAACTTTTAAGTGAAACTCAAGTATGTCGCGGGAATGATAGCAAGTAGAGATGGTGTTGACCAACTCTCATACGAGCTGTGTGGGCTGAAAAGCCATCTGTACCAAGTGAAAATTAAGTGAAAGTAAGAATAAGAGACGCATAAAAAGCCTGTATTTATGAAAATTAATTTTCTACGCATACAGATTATGAGCTTCCAATACAGAGATACATAAAAATCAACAAAAATCTGTACCACTCTCATAACTCATAATTTCATCAGATAGAACATATATCACGCGATGAAGTACAAAAGTCTAAATCCAACTAATCAATAACATTTGAAGTGACACGCGTAAAAATTAAAAAATCTGAGACTATGAGATTGTGCTGAGAGGTTGCCTAAAAAGAGCACATAAAAATTATAAGATTTCTAGCGTTTTCTTAACTCAGATTGAATAAACTTAATCACATAGAACATATATCACGCGATGAAGTACAAAAGTCTAAATCCAACTAATCAATAACATTTGAAGAGACACGCGTAAAAATTGAAAAATCTGAGACTATGCGATTGTGCTAAGAGGTTGCCTAAAAAGAGCACATAAAAATTATAAAATTTCTAGCGTTTTCTTAACTCAGATTGAATAAACTTAATCACATCAGTGCAAATGAACTATCGAACCTCCACCAAAAACTAGCATTTTGGAATCAGAAGTTAACTTCGAAGAAAATTAATAATTCCTACACATCTAGATTAAGAGCGATACATATTGAAGAGATGTATAAAAATTGAAAAATCTGGATCGATAATCCGATGTTCTATCATTTAAAAATTGAGTGTTATTTTCGTGTGAGCGACTGTACGTAACTATATATAACAGAAACGGGAAAAAGTTTATTCTTTAATTTTGATTATTTGAAAAACCATTTTATAGCATTTTCACGATAATATATTTCTCCCTCCTATAATAATTGTCACTCTTATTGTGGGCACGGGCAGTGGCGGATCCAGGATCCGGTAACGGAGGGAGCGGAATATTTTTTTCGTTGTTTTCGGGACGACGTCGGAGGCAAACAGAAGGGGCGGACGTGGTAATTTTACGTCCCGATAAGGGGAAAAATAGTCGCACGGGTTTTAAGAAATATAAAGAAAAGTTGGTTGAAAAAATTAGTGGAATGTGGGACCCACTCTTTTATATTGATTTTATAACAAAATGTGAGTGAGTAAGTTAGTGGAATGTGGGAGCTACTTACCATTTATGGTAAAAATGAAGTGTGAAAATTATTGTGGGACAGACCAAAATGGAATAGAGTGACAATTATTATGGGACGGATCCCTTCTTCCCCTCATTAGGAGTCTCGATTTGTGATATAGGGAAGTAAGAAACACTTTCTTTTTCAAATTTCTCAACTGGTTAAAAAGATATAACTCACTTCTATTTATAGGCATTCATTGGTTATTATAGAATTCTCTACTTCATTATTTAATATTCTATATCTAGATTTTTTCTTATAAAAATCTAGATATTTTACTAAATAACCATATGTAGATAATTTTATGAAAATATGTAGATACTCTACTACATAATTCTAGATAATCATAATACAATATCTACATACTTGTATCATATCCAAATAATTCTACCACAGAATCAATTTTATTTATTTTTATTCTAATAGCCTCCCTCCCGATGTCTTCCAAGACGGCTTGAGCTCTCATTCTTGCCAAGTGGAGCCTCCTGAAGATTGGCATAAGCTGAACGGGGTTGGCCAAATCTGCCTGTAGATCGGAGAGTATGTTTATGGTGATCACAGCGAGACGCAAACAGAGTATAGTGCAATGACCCGTCTCCCTACGAAGAGCAATCATGTCCCTGCCGTTGTTAGCTCAGTCATATACTCCAATCTCCTTCTCAATTCCGGGAATAGAGGCTGATACGAGCATAATATTTCTCATTTATCCTTTATTTAGTCTATTATTGATTTACCATATTTTTTCATATATACTCTCGTTAAGTTAGGTATTAGCATTATGAATAGGAGACATTGTCAATTTAGTATTATACCAGTAGCTACGATTTTCGAATTGTAATTAGTTTTGACAAGTCGAACTGGAAACGGCTCAGTGCTACTAGTCCGATGCAAATATCTTGAACCGTTATTTGACGGTTAACTTTCTATCTTGGTTTGATATTTGGAAAAATTATTAAAAAATGATAAAAATTCGTTAGTTTTTAATTGAAGCTATAACTGTTGGTTTCGATGTAAAATGCATTTGCAAAATTTCTTTATGATTTAAATTGTGGTTACCAACCGTTGGAGTTGGAACCGGCAATTTTTGAACCGGAATCATCGCTATGAGAGCGGCAATTTCATTGGGCTAAGACACTTTTCAGATTCATTTGTTTAGACGTTGAGCTATAATTAATCAGCAAATTGGGCTTATATTAATTTAATTTATAGACTAGATTAGGTTTAAGTATGTTATATTTTCCAAATGTTGTGCCTATAAATACTCCTTCAATATTCTTCCCTAGAATTTCACCTTGTTTCGCATTTGTATTCTTAGAGCACTCCCAATGGCGACGGCGAAAATCCGGCGATTTTTCGCCGGATATCGCCGACTTATCGCCGGCCATTGGGAGGAGTTCGGCGATTTTTCGGTGAAAATCCTACCGATTTTACGCCAAGCGGCGTTTTAACGCCGGGCTATCGCCGGATCATCGCCGGCCACTGTGGGAAGCTGTTCGGCGATTTTTCGGCGATGATCAATTTTATTTTATTTTTTTTTTCCTCAACGGTCATATTCTAATTTCCACCCCTATAAATATTTCATCCTCTTCCTCCATTCATCACCCACAAACTTCATTCACACAAATTTTCAATCTTTTTTCTCTCCATCTTTATTAAATGAGTTCTGATTCATCGTCTCGTTCAGTCCGACGAGGAAATATCACATTCTTCTTCCGAAGAAGAGGTACCTCCCGCTCCCACCGGATGGGATGTAGCGGGTTTCGCCAACAACCCAATCAACAACTATATCTCCCGCTGCATACAAAGCGAGATCGCTCGAATGCAGCAGCCACCCCCCCAACGGCCAATCCGCCGGCGGCGCCGATACATCCCTCGCAACCACACTGGTGCGCACGATCGGCTGTTCGCCGATTATTTCGCGGAGGAACCACGTTATCCGGCAGATGTATTTCGTCGCCGGTTCAGAATGCGCCGCTCCCTCTTCCTGCGCATTGTTAATGCGTTGTCCGCGCGTTACCCCGAGTTCCGGCTCCAGCGAGACGCAGCAGGGAAGCCCGGACTATCGCCCCTACAGAAATGCACTGTTGCCATCCGGCAGTTGGCATACGGAGGGTCCGCCGACATGTTCGATGAGTATCTGCAATGCGGCGAGACGACTGGCAACGAGTGCCTGAAGAATTTCTGTCAGGGCGTGCGAGAGATATTTGGGGAGCACTACCTTCGCTCGCCGGACGCAGCTGACTGCCAGTTCCTACTGGATTGGCACTGGAGGACCCACGGCTTTCCGGGGATGCTCGGCAGCATCGACTGTATGCACTGGCAGTGGAAGAACTGCCCAACCGCGTGGCGAGGCCAGTTCACTACCGGCTACAAAGGTACGCATCCCACCATCATTCTTGAAGCCGTTGCCGACCAACGACTTTGGATTTGGCATGCTTATTTTGGTATAGCCGGGTCGAACAACGACCTAAATGTTCTCAATTCGTCGCCCCTTTTCAACGAGCGGATCAACGGGTTAGGCCCCTCCATCGAATTCACGGCCAATGGCAATGTGCATAACATGGGGTACTACCTGGCTGACGGCATCTATCCGCAATGGCCCGTGTTTCTGAAGACGATCAGATGTCCACTCGGAGATAGAAGAAGGTATTTTGCCCGAGCGCAAGAGTTTGCGCGCAAGGATGTGGAGAGGGCATTTGGGGTGCTCCAATCGCGATTTGCACTGGTAAAGGGCCCGACGCGCTTTTTCTACCAGGGGGATATTGCCGATATCATGTATGCGTGCATCATCATGCATAACATGATCATCGATGATGAACACGAAGGCGTCCTCGACGTCATCAACGACCCAAGTGTTGCATCATCGAGTCACGGTGTCTCAACCGAGTCCGCCCGCCAGGGTGTACTGCACAACGAACATGAACGGTTCCAGGCGTTCATGGACATACACCAGAAGGAGGCCCATCAAGCACTACAACACGATATCATCGAAAAATTGCGGGCAAATAGAAACCGCGCCCACCGCCCTTGAATTTTTTTTTCTTTGAATTTTTTTTTGATTTTTTTTTCCATTCGTGTACTTTTTTTTTTTTTAATTTTCTTCGTTGTAATGTGTACCCGTGTTTAATACAACGAACTTTATTACTATTATTTGTTTTATCTTATAAATTAAATAAGCTAGCTTTATTATATATAAAAATAAAACAATTAAATTAGTGATGATGTAAAAATGAAATGTTGAGTTAGGGAGAAATAAGGGAGAAATAAGGGAGAAACCATTGCAGAGGTTGGCTAAAAGTTGGCTAAAAACTGGGGATAAATTTTGGTGCTGATGTGGCGCTGATGTGGCAGGAGTTAGGGAGAAATAAGGGAGTTTATCCCCAAACCATTGGGAGTGCTCTTACATTCCATTCTTTATTCTATTTGATATTTGAGAGTTTGGATCTTGCTTTTGTCCTCAATATCTATGTTTATCTTTCCGGTGTCTAGGTTTTTCGTATTATGGATGATGACATTGAGATTAAGAAAATAATCATGTCAATATTTGGTCTCGTCATACTTGTTCTAGTAACCATCACAATATTCTACATGATGATAGTGCCGTCTCAAATCCACATACAATGATTGCACATTCGAGAAGATTTCAATAACGCCTCAAATCCTAATAGTTCTAAGAAGCCGATAAGATTCCGTTGATGATTCGCATCACAACTTTTTAATTTTCTTGTTTTAGAGTCATGTTGGAGTATAATTTTTCTAAAACACGTGCGTAAAGAAATGGGTCATCTTAACTGGAAGTAGGGATATATAATACACATTTAATTCCACGTAGTATTTAATGCCACATAACAATTTGATTGCCGAACGCATGCAATTCGCTAAAATTCTAAGTGGAAGTTTATGATATTACTAATATTAATTTAGTATAAATGAGTGTAACTTGAATTACATAAAGTGGTAGTAGAATTTTATAAATCTCGTTTTTGTAGTACTACATTAGTTTTATGATGAAATTTGAATGAAATAAATTCCGCCAATGAAATTTGAATGAATAAAACAAATCATGATATTTTTGGATACGTGGAATCAAGATCATCACTGAATGATTGATTCTCATGAATTCTTACCATGTAAATAACGTGAATTGGAGAATATATAACTCATGATCTTGATATCAAATTGAAATGTGTCTCTTTCACCTATGGTTATTTAATTTTACAATTGAATAGGAGTAGTTTAAAAACCATATACCTCCAAATAAAAATACCAACGGAAATGTGAAGCTTATACGTCCGTACAAACAAACTAATGGCAACCACAAGAATAAAGAAGAAACAAAAATAAGAATAATACAGGAACGAAAATAAATTATATATGAGCATACATTTATTAATTCATAAATAAAATTTTGTTATATTTATGCTAATATGATAACAAAAAGTGTATTTGTAATAGCTGTTTGCATTATAGTTGTCTGAACTAATGTACTTAAATTTTATATACATATATAATTAGAGTTTTTAGGTATTTTACATTTAAAACCGATTCAAAAATACTAATTAATTTTCAAAATAAATTTATGTTTTTACATAATTACCCTCCTGCAGTAGATTAATAAAATATTTAATGGGATGTACTTAAAAAAATAACTAATTTTAAAGTTACAACGTACATCCAATCTCATGCTGTCACGTGACACAAAACATGCAATATTGTAAACACCGAAATGCAATATATATTTATATAGTATAAATTTGAAAGTACGTCCAATAAAACTCGTGAGTTTTCAATTATTCAATAAATAAAACACAACACTTATTTCGGTAAGCAACGCAAACTTCCGAACAATAATATTCGATTCTTGAGTCTTGATTGATTTTCACCGTATAATCATAATTATTAATTACTTTGACTAAATTAATATACCATCAATCGATTAGTAACAACTTGCCGTAATCTAAATGCTTGATACAAAATCGCAAAGCAAATTACTCTTAAATGAAATGACATTATATACTATCTCCATCTACATATATACTACTCCTTCTAATTATTGATTTTAGATAGTCGACCAAATCTAATCGCCTTCTATTGCTTTTACAAGTGTTTGGCTTATTAAGGTATATCTCATTCTTCAGTAATAACACAAGTCAATTTATTTTTCTCTTTATCATTTTATAATTTTACCTCCAAATAGTGCTTCAAAACCGCCGGCCGAGTACAGTGGTTTTTCGAGCGCTATTGCAAGGGGAGAAGAGGGGGGCATTGGCCGCTTGCGGCGGGATTTCCGGCCATACACGGACTTCAAGTTTTTTTGGTTTTTAAAACTATACATCTTATCTATAAATACCCCTATTTTTAATATTATGTTTTTAAATCTATTTTATTTGCTAACTCAAAAACTTGAAAAAAGAGAATGATAAAATAAGTTGTTAATTTTAGAGCTTATTGTAGGTGCTTTGTCTGAAATTTAAAATATTGATATTACAAGGAAAAAATTGGATGTGACAAATTTTGGGACCGTTTTTTAACCGTGGATGCCCTTAGTAATTTTGTACTCCAATGCTCTAAGTCCACTAGACCACTACTAATATCGAAAGTACTACTCCACCAATAGTGGTGACATATTTTAACCGTGGAGTACTATTTATTTTCATAGGATCCCAATTGTAGTGACAAGAGTATAATGTCCACGATTAAGACATTAGTGTCTTTTCTAAGCAAAATGCTATCATGTCCACAATAACAATAATAATAATAATAATAATAATAATAATAATAATAATAATAATAATAATAATAATAATAATAATTAATTTTGTTTTTTCTATAAGAGCTAAAAAATATTAACAACGTAGACATTCTATGAGTCAAATTTTGTAATAATATTGTGCAATAAATACAATCATGATACATCTGACCTTGAAAATAATAGATATAGGAAAAATGCACCAAAATATATCCTAAGAACTGACTTCTCAAACCGAATAGATTTGCAAAAAAGGAAAATGAGAAAAATAAACAAAACAAAAAGAAACGAGAAAAATATTTTTTCAATAAAATCTAACTTGTGTGGTAGAAATGGTAGAGGCTTTTCATCAATGGTTTAGATTTTATTGTATATGTGGCTTCTAAATTGGACGTCATATCTTTCTTAAGTTGTCAATTTTATCGTAGATATATATCCACCATGTTTTACAATAGTTTTTGAATTTGTGGAGTATTACATAAATTTCTTAGTTCTCCATATAAACTCTAGTAAAAATATAGTCTGCACCAACAATTATTTATTCATCGTTAAAAAAATGGAAAATTCAAAAGCTCCGCTGCTCAAAGAACCGGGGAAGCCGGAGGGGAAGCCGGAGAAGACGCCGCGGCAGAAGGTGGTGCGGAAGACATTCAAGGGGACGGCGCGCCTCTCCAACCACCTCCCCACCGGATCCGTCCTCACATTCCAATTCCTCTCTCCGATCGTGACGAACGAGGGGAAATGCCGGTCGAAGGCGAGCCAGGGCGCCACCGCGGCTGTGCTGGCGTTCTGCGCCGTCACGTGCTTCGTGCTGAACTTCACGGACAGCTTCAGGGACGAGAGGGGGAAGGTGCGGTACGGCGTGGCGACGTTCCGCGGCCTGTGGGTGGTGGACGGCTCCGGCGGGCTGGCGGCGGAGGAGGCGGCGAAGTACCGCGTGACATTCGTGGATTTCGTGCACGCGTTCCTGTCGATCGTGATCTTCGCGGTGGTGGCGATGTCCGATCAGAATGTGGCCGGGTGCTTCTTCCCGTCACCGTCGGTGGGGGAGATGGTGATGATGACGATGCTGCCGATGATGGTGGGGGCGGTGTGCTCGATCTTCTTCGTAGTGTATCCGACGACAAGGCATGGGGTAGGGTTTCCTCTGTCGAAGGAGTGAGTGGGTTTGAATTTGGGGATTAATTGATTATTTGATTAATTCAATCTTAGAGCCGAGGTTAATCATTGTTATTAAATTTGTGTTTTGGAATATGACTTACTATTGATTTTTATTAATCGTGAGTTTTGGAATGAATCCGTGCATGAATATAACTTCTTAAACATAGAACGGCGGCGTTTTGATGTCGTTTTGTTGTCATAGGAACGTAGTGTAAGAGAGATTATTTTCACCACTGTATTTGTTTGGTGTAGTACTTCAGTTAATGGATGGATGAAACGATTCGATTCAAAGATATTCCCTCCGTCCCAGATAATTTAGGACACTTTGACTCGGCACGGATTTTAAGAAATCTAATGGAAAGTGAGTTGAAAAAGTTGGTGGAATGTGGGTCCTATTTTTAAAGTATTAGTTTTATAATAAAATGTGAGTACGAATGAGTTAGTGGAATATGGGGTCCACTACCAAAAATGGTAAAAGTGAAATGAAACAAATTATGTGGGACGGCCCGAAATGGAATACTGGGTCGAATTATCTGGGACGGAGGGAGTGATAATTTTAATTTAGAGAGAACAAAGTGATATGATAGTCATGCATTTGTTGAATCGCACCTATCGAATAAATCTGGTATTAGACCTGTGCTTAATTGAGAGAGAAGGAAGTGATATGATCGACATGCATTTGTTAAATCACACTTGTCGAATCAATCTGGTATTAGACCGATGCTTATAGTTTTTGAACCGCAATCAGTCTAGACGGTCTAAACCGGAATCAGCTTTATCAATTTACTAGTTCAATTCAAATATCTTCAGCCATAAAGCAACAGTTAACTCTAGCTCGGTTTGATATTATAAAAAATCATTGAAGTACTTATTATGGTTTTCATACTAACACATAGGGATGTCAATCGGGCTAACCTGTTAGGGTTCGGGCCAACCCACTCGGGTTGCCGGGCTATTTGGGTGCGGCTATTCGGGTTATGAATTTTCCGGATCATAAATTTTCAACCCTAACCCTAACCCGCTGTGTTCTGGGCTAACCCATCGGGCTATTCGAGCCTAAAAGCTTTCGAAAATAATCTCTTATAATCAAATTTTCCTCACTAAAATGAATTTAAATTTTAGATATTTTTTCTTCTTAGTGATAGAATCATATAAAATATTTAAATTTTTTCCTCAATAATAGTTGAAGAGAAGTCTTCCCTCTCGATCAACTACAATCTAAACGAAGATAAATCAAAATTAAATCAATTAATTTCAATTAAAGTTTGTGCTCGTGTCATTATTTTGGCATTGTTCATAATTAATTCTTTATGAAAATTAAAAATCATATCTTACATGAATAATTATTAAAATGATAAATATATTGAAATTTTGATGGGTTGATTCTTAATTTTGTATTGATTTATGTTGGTGGTAGTAAGACAGTAGTGACTGATCACGAGATGATAGAATAATGAGTTGATATGGAACTTGAAAGTTGATAATATGAAAGTTGATAATATGACATTGAGTGGAAAAGTGTAAAATGTAGATTGAAAAAGACTAATGATTGTGACACATGAAATTCAAAAATACAAGAGTCCGTAAAACTCAATATATTTTAATTAAAAGTCGCAACCCGTCGGGCCAACCCGTTTAGCCCGTTTTGTATTCGGGTTATAAAATTACAGCCCTAACCCGCTCATTTCACCGGGGTATTCGGGCTGACCCATGGGTTTCAGGTTGAATTGACATCCCTTAACGCAATTAGACATTTAGAATTTTAGAGGAAATAGGGAATTCAGCTTGCTTAATAATACAACAGCGGATATAAGGAGGCTGATGATGGCATATACGAAAAACTCGAATATCCAACCCATGACAGTGACACAAAATGCTTTCCTCTTGATGTCATTGACGACGGCTTCAGCGGTCGCCCTTGCGTCGCGGAACCTCAGCCAGATTGGCGCGAGATCAGATGGGACGATGTCTGGGTTGTCCAAATCCGCGATATATTGATCATGAGCACGACGAGATGGAAACAAGACATAGTGCAACGCCCCATTACCCTACGAAAAACAAGCATTTCTTGTGCTTTGGGGGCTAGCTCAGCCACATAGTCCTATCGCCTCCTCAAATCCGGGAAGACAGGCGGTGTTGGTGCAGGTCGTCCAAATTTTAAGTGAAACTCAAGTATGTCGCGGGAATGATAGCAAGTAGAGGTGGTGTTGACCAACTCTCATACAAGCTGATATGTGGGCTGAAAAGCCATCTGTACTCATGAAAATTAATTGTGTACGAATATACGTGAAAGTATGAATAGAGTATGTGAACTTTATTTACCTATAGTAGGACATATATAAACTTATTCACCGGCTACGAGTGCAAGTTTGGCCATGTCCAACCTCCACGGAACCCTAATCTAGCCATTATACCTCTATATAAAAAGATATTAGAAAGAAGATTAGTGACTTAATTCACCTACAATTTTCGTTGCCTACTTTCACCGGTAGTGGAAATTTTCGGTTCTTCACAAAATTGAAGACCTATGTTCTTTTCTAGTTTAGTCCTTTCGATTTTGATAAGTTTTGCCCACTCAAATGTCATTATATGAGTTCGGGATCTGAAAATTAATGACACTCAAATGTCATTATCTAAGTTTTAAACTTCTAACAAAATAAACTAAACAAACAAACTAATTTGTTAGAAGTTTCTCTATTGTTTGTGACTAATGACCTTTTAATTAGTTTGTTAAGAATTTGAATTAATCTCATAATTCCTTTCCAAATTGGTTTGTCTGTTTAGTTTATGAAATTATGACTATGATAGGATAATAATCTCAAGAATATATATAGTTTGCTTCGTTTATTTTGACTTATGAATAAAAAAGATATATTTATAGAAAAATGTAACCTATCCCAAAATTCTGTATACTACTAGTACTTTTATTGAAACAGAGTTGGGTTATTATTTTAGGACTTATATGCCCCTACTATATGGAGTACTGTTTTTCAATACTATAATAAAATGACAATGATTTTTTATTTCCATCTATAATTTTAGAAATTGGTATAACAACTTAATATCCTACATATTCTTTAAACTATAATTATGAATTAAAATAAAATTCTAAAAGTGTTTCATATCAAAACTCTTCATATTTATAACATATAGAGATAGAAAGAAATATCTATACTAAATAAATCAATGACATTTTAATAACTGTGGGTGGTGGACGGCTCCGACAGAGGAGGCGGCGAAGTACCGCGTGAGATTTGTGGATTTCGTGCACGCTTTCCTGTCGATCGTGATCTTCGCTGTGGTGGCGATGTCCGATAACAATGTGGTCGGGTGCTTCTTCCCCTCACCGTCGGTGGGGGCGATGGTGATGATGACGATGCTGCCGGTGATGGTGGGGGCGGTGTGCTCGATCTTCTTTGTGGTGTTTCCGACGATAAGGCATGGGGTAGGGTTACTAAGAGAAGAAGGACAAAGAAGATCTATAAAGAAAGAAGAGTATAGGCAAGGCATAAAAATTTTCAGATTTTCAAAATATGTTTCAACAATTAAAAATAGCAGTTATAAGGATGGTGAATATAGAGTAAACGACGAACTTGAATATCCAAGCAATGCCTGAGACACACCACGCTTTCCTCTGGATGTCTTTGAGGACGGCTTCAGCGGTCGCCCTTGCGTCGCGGAACCTCAACCATACTAGCGTGAGGTCATCTGGGACCAGGTCTGGGTTGCTCAAATCAGCTTGTAGATCCGCGAGTATGTTTATCACGAGCACAGCAAGATGGAAACAGGGCATAGTGCAATGCCCTGTCACCCAACGAACTGCAAGCATCTCCTGCGCCTTGGTAGCTATCTCACCCACATAGTCCAACCGCCTCCTCAAATCCGGGAAGTCGGGCATTGTCGGTGCAGGTCGTCCAAACTTCAAGTGAAACTCAAATACATCTCGGGGATGATAACGAGTAGTGTTGACCAAGTCTCGTACAAGCTGATTTGGGTGCCGAAAAGCCATCTGTAGTGAAAATTAAGTGAAAGTATGAATTATGAAAATTAATTTTCTACGCATACAGATTATGAGCTTCCAATACAGAGATACATAAAAATCAACAAAAATCTATACCACTCTCATAACTCATAATTTCATCAGATAGAACATATATCACGCGATGAAGTACAAAAGTCTAATTCCAACTAAACAATAACATTTGAAGAGACCCGTAAAAATTAAAAAATCTGAGACTATGAGATTGTGCTGAGAGGTTGCCTAAACAGAGCACATAAAAATTATAAAATTTCTAGCGTTTTCTTAACTCAGATTGAATAAACTTAATCACATTAGTGCAAATGAACTATCGAACCTCCACCAAAAACTAGCATTTTGGAATCAGAAGTTAACTTCGAAGAAAATTAATAATTCCTACACATCTAGATTAAGAGCGATACATATTGAAGAGATGTATAAAAATTGAAAAATCTGGATCGATAATCCGATGTTCTATCATTTAAAAATTGAGTGTTATTTTCGTGTGAGCGACTGTACGTAACTATATATAACAGAAACGGGAAAAAGTTTATTCTTTAATTTTGATTATTTGAAAAACCATTTTATAGCATTTTCACGATAATATATTTCTCCCTCCTATAATAATTGTCACTCTTATTGTGGGCACGGGAAGTGGCGGATCCAGAATCCGGTAACGGAGGGAGCGGAATATTTTTTTCGTTTTTTCGGGACGACGTCGGAGGCAAACAGAAGGGGCGGACGTGGTAATTTTACGTCCCGATAAGGGGAAAAATAGTCGCACGGGTTTTAAGAAATATAAAGAAAAGTTGGTTGGAAAAATTAGTGGAATGTGGGACCCACTCTTTTATATTGATTTTATAACAAAATGTGAGTGAGTAAGTTAGTGGAATGTGGGAGCTACTTACCATTTATGGTAAAAATGAAGTGTGAAAATTATTGTGGGACAGACCAAAATGGAATAGAGTGACAATTATTATGGGACGGATCCCTTCTTCCCCTCATTAGGAGTCTCGATTTGTGATATAGGGAAGTAAGAAACACTTTATTTTTCAAATTTCTCAACTGGTTAAAAAGATACTATAACTCACTTCTATTTATAGGCATTCCTTGGTTATTGTAGAATTCTCTACTTCGTTATTTAATATTCTATATCTAGATTTTTTCTTATAAAAATCTAGATATTTTACTAAATAATATCGACATATGTAGATAATTTTATGAAAATATGTGGATACTCTACTACATAATTCTAGATAATCATAATACAATATCTACATAATTGTATCATATCCAAATAATTTTACCTCAAAAATCAATTTTATTTATTTTTATTCTAATAGCCTCCCTCCCGATGTCTTCCAAGACGGCTTGAGCTCTCATTCTTGCCAAGTGGAGCCTCCTGAAGATTGACGTAAGCTGAACGGGGTTGGCCAAATCTGCCTGTAGATCGGAGAGTATGTTTATGGTGATCACAGCGAGACGCAAACAGAGTATAGTGCAATGACCCGTCTCCCTACGAAGAGCAATCATGTCCCTGCCGTTGTTAGCTCAGTCATATACTCCAATCTCCTTCTCAATTCCGGGAATAGAGGCTGATACGAGCATAATATTTCTCATTTATCCTTTATTTAGTCTATTATTGATTTACCATATTTTTTCATATATACTCAATTTTTTTTGTTCGTTAAGTTAGGTATTAGCATTATGAATAGGAGACATTGTCAATTTAGTATTATACCAGTCGCTATGATTTTCGAATCGTAATTAGTTTTGACCGGTCGAACTGTAAACGGCTCAGTTCTACTAGTCCGATTCAAATATCTTGAACCATTATTTGACGGTTAACTTTCTATCTTGGTTTGATATTTGGAAATATTATTAAAAAATGATAAAAATTCGTTAGTTTTGAATTGAAGCTATAACTGTTGGTTTCGATGTAAAACGCATTTGCAAAATTTTTTTTTTTATGGATTAATTGTGGTTACCAACTGTCGGAGTTGGAACCGACAATTTTTGAACCGGAATCATCACTATGAGAGCGGCAATTTCATTGGGCTAAGACACTTTTCAGATTCATTTGTTTAGACGTTGAGCTATAATTAATCAGCAAATTGGGCTTATATCAATTTAATTTATGAAAACTGTTTTGACTTTTGAACAATATTTTGGTTGGGCTTTTGTTCTAAGGGAAGGCTAATTTTTGGCATGGGCCCTATTTGTAAAGTAATTCTTCATTTACACTTTCTTTTAAACCTATTTTAGGCCTTTATAAATTCTTTTCCATGTACATGATAGATTCTAATTTATCTACAAAACAATCTTCCTATAATAAATTAAACTACTAAACTTTGAAAAATTATTTTTAAATGTTCCTTTTCAATAAGGGCTTCCAATATAGTGAATTTTTGGCCTAAAAAGCCCGAAAATTTGATTTCTTTTTATTTACGAAGGATTTGTAAGTTTGTATAGGATGGATTTATATATGTAAGTAGCAAAAGAGAGGCGACACGTAGTGCACCGGACCGGATGCGTGCAGTGTGCCCTGTGCACAGTGAGACTTCATGCGGCCAATATGTTCGTTGTGGTTGGGCGACTTGCTACAATTTTTTTTCTCACTTTTTTTTAAATTTTAATAAATGAACCTTTTATTTTTTATTTCTCGGTCAATTCAACTCTTTATTTTATTTTATTTGTTTTTTATTTAATTTCCGTTTTTTCTTCCATTTCATTAATTTTTTCGGGCTTTTTTCGTGCCCATTTCTCTTCAATTTACCTTTCTTTCTTTAATTATTTATTCGATATTTTTAGTTTATGAAAAAAATTCTAATATAATAAAACTTGTGAATAATTGCTAATATAGTTGAAAGCAAATTTGTTTGTACTCATTTCTAATATTACAAGTAAACTTTATTACTGTAGTTATTACTGGTAGGTGAGAAAACACCCCAACATAAAATTTAAACCCTACCATTTATGGAAAAAGGTTATAAACGTAAAACAAGAAAACACAACGCATTTCGGAAGCATATTCCTCACTCGTCGCCACATATCATCGATAGTAACATATCAATGGCGTATGCCTCTTTTTATGTGGAAAATTAATTTAATTTAAACTGTTTTAGAATATGTAATTAACCAATTTGTTTGTTCATTAATCCTTCCTAATTTGTGCACATAAGGATTTAGACCCTCATCTATCCTCTATATTTGTCAATGTTATAGTCAAACGTTTAAATTAATTACTTAATTTTAATGTTTGAGGGCGAAATTGAGAACATATGTCAATTCCAAGATTAATTTCACAAAAACTGTAATGTTATTAACAGTAATTACAACAAAGGCTAAAGATATAGATTCAAATTGAAATTAGTCTCTTTCATAAGTATATTTTGGGGAAAAAATAGACAATTCACATGTCCGCCACGCGCGTGCGGATTGTACGTGCGGATGTGTCACTATGCTAGTGCACTTAGTTAATTTATGTAGACATTTCATTTAATTTTATTTTCAGCTTAACACCCCCTCTATTTTGTGTAAATTATGTGTATGTTGTTATTGTACTAAAACCTCACGACCTCATTAATTTTTGTCTAGGTATGGGTATATGTTCTTAGAGTGAGAATGCTTGACAATTAAACAATAGAGAAACCAGGTATAAAATCGTAGGATCGGATTCAGTGAAAAATGTTGTTGTTCGTAATAAAGATTGAGGCGATGGTAACTAGCAATGGACCGACGGTGAGACGGTCTACCCCGACCCGGCCACGGGATATATGGCCAATTGGCCATTGTTCACATACAAATGGAACAAGTGAATAGTTATAATTGACAACAAGAGTAATAGTATTATAAATTTGACATTAACTTTTTATGGTTCTATAAAATGACATGAGATAAAAAAAAAAAAATTCAATTAGTTTAAAGAGATAAAATATTGTAATAGGACATTTTGGTGAGTTATATGAGTATATATATTAATAAGTATATATATTTGTGTTTGTGTATAAACTTGGTGAATTTTATGTAATTATTTACCACATGCACAAAAAATACTCCTATGCAATAGAGAAGTGGAGAAACGAAATAATGATTTCTCAACTTGGTCACAAACTCATCAAATTCCATAAATGCGATATTTAACAGATTTCATACTTACGTATACATAACTCTTGATATTTAATTGAATGTGTCTCTTTCACCTATGATAATTTAATTTTACAATTGAAAAGTTACATATACCTCCAAATAAAATACCAACGGAAATGTGAAGCTTATACGTACATACAAACAAACTAATGGCAACCACAAGAATAAAGAAGGAATAAAAATAAATTATACTATATGAGAAATATACATTTATTAATTCAGAAATAAATTTTTCGTTATAATATTTATACTAATATAATACTACTAACAAAAAAGTATTTGTAATAGTTGTTTGACTATTTAATTCTACTAAAATAGTAATCGATGTACTTAAATTCTATAAACAGAACTAGAGTACTTAAATTTATATAAACATAATTAGTGTTTTAAGGATTTTACATTTCAAATTGATTCGCAGATATTAATTAATTTTCAAATATATACTTATTTTATAATTATCCTTATGCAATAATTTAGAAAAATATAATTGAATGTTCCAAATTTAGGAAAAATTAGTTAACTTTTACTTAGGATATCTGTGCAATTATATGCATATCAAATTTAGAGGAATTTAATAAAATCATTTATATAATTAACAATAAACAGTAGCCGTATTAAGTCTCTAAATAGTTTCATTTGTTACAAGAAAATAACTCATACAGTATATTATTGTTGAGGTAAGAGTAGTATTTACTTTTTATATTTATATATAAAAAGTAAATACTATAAATTTGAAAGTACGTCCAATAATACTCGTGAGTTTTCAATCATTCAATAAATAAAACTCAAGACTTATTTCGGTAAAAAAGCAAACTTGAGAACGACAATATTCGACTCCTGAGTCTTGATTGATTTTCAGTTTTTCACCTTAATCATAAGAATTAACTTTGACTAAATTAAGATGCCATCAATCGATTAGTAACAACTTGCCCTATATATATTTGATACAATCTCAAAGCAAATTACTCTTAAATGAAATGACATACTATCTCCATCTACATATTCTATTATTCACTTTAGATAGTCCATAAAAACTAATCACCTTCTATTTTTGTTGTAATGGTTTGCTTTAATAAGATATACTACTATCTCATTCTTTAGCAATAACATACTCAATTAATTTTACTCTTTATCATTTTCATACTTTAGTAATTATGTATTAAAATATTTAACGTCCACTACTAATACCCGAAAATATTATTATTTTATTTTTTCTAAAGGCCCCACATAAGATTTTGAGGGTGATTGAAGCATCTCCATGCCTCTCACACTAGAAATTTAAATTGTTTCCAGCCTTGAGTAATTAAGATGCATATATATAAACATGCTCAGATACCAATATACAAATAGACACACTCATACACATGTGTGTGTAAGAAAAAGAGAGAGAAAGTTGATAATGATAATTATAACCAGTCTGAAATTCAATAATGGAAGAAAGGTAGGGTCTAAGGCAGCAATCTTGATAGGGGGGACCTCTTTAACACAAGTCCTAATAAAATAATTACAAAATAGTTGGAGGGCCTTTGAACTAAAAGTAAGTGAAATTAATAATACAAGAAAACCAACAAGTCTAATTTATTTTCATAGGGTCCCAATTGTGGTGACAGAGTATCATGTCCACAATTAAGACATTGGTGTCTTTTCTAACAAAATGGTAACATATGTGTCATTTTAAAGTGTGTCCAAATAAGATGGCTCAGTCATGGTCCCAAAATCCACACTCCATTAGACCCCACCATTTTCTAAGATAAACCCCTTCACCATTTCATGGTCCATGAAAACAACTCCTTTCACAAACTACACTCATTTTTTTAGGTGGCACAATCTTTTTGCTTCATTAAATAGTTTGATATCTTGATGATGGAATTGGATGTTTGTATATATAGAGAGAGATGGAGGATTAAGTATAATTTGTGTTAAAAACTTATTTATGTGATGTTGATCTATTGTTTTTATTTAAAGAGATTTTTTCCATCAAACAATAATGTAAAATTAGACAAAATACAATGGTAAGGAAAAAAAATACACACACAAAGAATTACCAACAGATAGAAGAAAAACTGCAAGTAATAGCCGAAGGATCTCCAACTCTTACAACAACTAGCAAACAACCACGAAAAAATAGTAATAACACAACAAAATTAAGTCACAAAAGCAAATTTAAATCACACCCAAGATACTCAGTGGAAGCTCAAATGGCTAGAAAATTAAAGAATTATTAAGAGAACATACTTATACCTAGGAAGTTACAAATAAGAAGAGTTATCATTTTATATGCATACATAAATGTTTGTTGCCATTTATTCCCAAATCAATAATCCTTTTTAAGCATATACATTAAAAAAATCCTTTTTAAGCCATTTTTTCTTATTGTCGTAATTTAATTATTTTTGGGTTTTTATACTAATACTCCAATGCCAAAATTATAATATTGGAGGAAATTAAGTTGAAATATATGGAGAAAAGAAGGTCTATTTTCAGTACGTTATATTCTTTTTTGGTCTTGCTCACTGTTCATCAACACACATGCATGAGTTTGATTATGAGCCAAGTGATGTTGATTCTTTACTTTATTATTTTATAAATATTCTTACGCATAAATGGTCGATTCTCAGTTTAGGTCTTAAGATGCCAAGAATTCTTATAGTGGAATTTATAATGTTCTTGAGTTGTGTGTATTCATGGTGGATCCAAGAAGAATTGGACCGATCAATTCTACTTATGGTACGTGAAAATTGGAAAATTTTATTAAATTCGACTTTTGAAGCGGCTATTGACTCTATGGAGTGGGCTGAGGCAGTTCCATCTCAAATTTCAGGGTTAGAGTTAACTTTTCTTTGCATCCGCCATCCAAGACCAACTATGGACGTTGCATCACTTATGTCTTTCAACATCGTTGATGACCTTCTTCATTGTATTTTCATGCTTAATCCACTTTGACTTAAAAATAGCCCAAATAAAATTTAGTCTTTGTCTTAACTAGAAATCCATATAAATCGCTAAATATATCTAATAAATTGATTAATATATGTACACAATCAACTAATTCTATTTTCATTCATATTAATTTGTTTTATTGATAAATGAATAATAAATAAATAGTGAAAGCCACTTCTAATGGACTTGAACCTCAAACCTTTCGTCTCCGGTATTAACCACGTGCATTTCCATTTATGGTCATATTAGCTTTGCATAATTAACATCACATTATTATTATTATTATTATGGTTTACAATTTTATTTTTTCTTCAAGAGCTAAAAATAATTAATAACGTAGACATTCTATGAGTCAAATTTTGTAATAATATTGTGCAATAAATACAATCATGATGCATCTGACCTTGAAAATACTAGATATCAGAAAAATGGACCAAAATATCCTAAGAACTGACTTCTCAAACTGAATAGATTTGCAAAAAAAGGAAAATGGAAAATAAACAGAACAAAAAGGAAAACTTAAATGTCGGTTTGAGAACGACTACGAGACAAATATTTTTTCAATAAAATCTAACTTGTGTGGTAGAAATGGTGGAAGCTTTTCATTAATGATTTAGATTTTATTGTATGTGGCTTCTAAATTTGACGGCATATCTTTCTTAAGTTGTCAATTTTTTCGAACTATATCTCCAATTATGAAAAAATAATAATTCATGGGGCATAACATTATATATAGCTTACACATAAGATATATATCCACCATGTTTTACAATAGTTTGTGAATTTGTGGAGTATTATTGATATTACATAAATTTCTTAGTTCTCCATATAAACTCTACTAAAAATATAGTCTGCACCAACAATTATTTATAATTAGATTATTTATTCATCTTTATAGTTTTTTTTTAATGTTATCATCTCAATAATTAACCAAACGCTGCATAGTCTTAATTAAGGGGTGAGAATTGTGTCTCAAAGCATAAATACTTTATAACTGAAATATTTCCCAATTCCTGGACGAATTATGATTTAAAAAGCATAAAACAGTTCTATATGATCTCGTAATATAGCATGTTAAATAAATCATTCTCTCTGTCGTAAACGTATATTTACGTATATTTTATTTAAAATTTTATACATGCATTATTTTGATAAATTTAACTAGTACATGTTAATAAAGCAATATAAAGCTTTTTTTCCTTTAAAATAACTAGTGGAGAGTGAAACATATAGAGATAGAGAGAGTGCTGACTTAACAGATCTTGAATTGGCCATATACGGACCAAAATAATTCTATGGTTTATTATGAATTTTGGATACACATATAGATTTTTTTATTAAATTAAGATCAAATTAGCATTAGAAGTATACATGTATTCTAAGAGCTTGCTCATAGTTTTATGACCTAATAAGTTCTAGGGTCATCTAGAATTAATTGAATTTAAATAATTTTTCATGTTTTTTCAGGGACAAATATAAGTATTATAGAGTACTGATATAGGGCAACCACTACTTAAATGCACAATTAGAAAACATGAATTTAGTTCACTATTAAAGCGTTTTAGTTTACAACACGAAATTGAAAACAGAGTGAAATAAAACGCCATTATAGTGAACTAAACATTTCACGGAGTAAATACTTCTTTACAAATATCAAATATATATGCTCAATGAAAATATATGAGAAAAATATATTTTTCCCCTTAAAAGTTTGGATCATGAAAGAAAAATTGTATCACTACCAGATGTAGTTAGTATAAATCTTTTTTTTTTCAAACTGGATAAAATCATATGCGACAGATATTATATACGGAAGTATACATGGATTTGAATATTTAATTACTTGTATTATATTCGATGGAATTTTTCCTATTGATAATAAAACGAGAAAATGTAATTTTGAAGGAGACTGTGGGGGATGCTGACTGGATATGGGGACTACATTTGTACGGTGATAATCGGTAAATCAATCTTGTTTGTTGGTCACGGTTAGTGCTTGTACTAGGTGATTATTATATGTCTAAAGTTTTCACTTTAATTCTTTATTAGTTTTCACTTTAATGGTAATTCTTGGAGTATCATTTATTTTACTCGATATAGTATAAGGCAAGTCTACACACCAACCACACATTCTAATTATAATAATATTAATATAAGCATGATACATAAATAAAAGAGAAAATCTAACACAATGAGATAATTAATAGTAGCATAGAATTTTTTTCTTGGCCCATTTGTAACTTACTTTTAACTTAAAATTCATGTATTTTTCTCCAAAATCGTAAATAATACTACCTCCATCCACTAAAATTTGTCCCACTTTAATCCGGCACAGATTTTAAGAAATGTAATGGAAAGTGAATTGAAAAGATTAGTGGATTGTGGGTCCTACTTTTATATATTAGTTTTATAATAAAATGTGAGTAGAAATGATGAGTTAGTGGAAGATGAGGTCAACTACCAAAAATGGTAAAAGTGAAATGAGACAAATTTTGGGGGACGGACGGAAATGAAAAAATAGGACGAATTTTGGTGGACGAAGGTAGAAATAGCTAGCTAGTACTCCCTCCGTCCCCCATTAAGAGTCACACTTTTCCATTTCGGTCCGTCCCCATTAAGAGTCACACTTCATTTTTACCATAAATAGTAAGTAGGTCTCACATTCCACTAACTCAATTCACTCACATTTTATTATAAAACCAATATAAAAAAATGAGTCTTACATTCCACTAACTTTTTCAACCAACTTTTCTTTACATTTCTTAAAACTCGTGCCCGGTCAAAGTGTGACTCTTAATCGGGGACGGAGGAAGTACTATATATTATTCATTATATCCAATCAACATTCAATATATTTCAATACTTCATTTCATATATAGCATTTGATATTTGACTATTCCATAAGTAATATAGTAGTATAATTTAAAGTTTTTATTTGTTATAATAAATATTAACTGTGATACATTATACTAATATAAATATGCTTATAGCAAATATTATTAAAAGAGAATTTTTTTATGTAGCCTAAAGTAGTTTGCCAGTCACAAGTAACAGCGTGCCGTTTGGTAGATAGATAGGATAAGATTAACGTCAATTTTTTCCATTTGAGTGAGTTTCAACCACATTTAATTTCAAGATTAAAGTCAGGTTTATGTCATGTCACTGTGCATTAACCCTTTTAATCTTTTTCCCGATTTTTCACAAAAATAATGGGACAATTAGACATCCCAAATAAGATAACAAAGGGGATAAGGGCCCATATATTAATTATTATGGCTTTATTTGAAGTCAATTATGGGATAATGAATAAAACTTTCTATTACACCAAACAAGGTTCTTCGCTTTCGTGGGCACCTCTCTATCGCTGTTGAATAATCGTCTTATAAAAAAAATATTCTTTTAATAGGTGTTTATATCATTATTTGTATAGTTTTATTTTTGTAGGATAGTTATCATAAATTTCTTGTCAATTTCATAATTTTTTAAATTTGAATATAAAATTTTTCAATATTAAAATAAAAAATAATGTAACAATAATATCATATTTGATTGTCACATTAATTTTGATTTTACTCATTGTAGGATAATTGTGAAAAAATTGAAATTTAATTTTAATTTAAAAAATTATGAGAAAAAATCAAACATAAAAAATGTCCCTTAATAAAAACCAAGTATATAGGAGTATCATTTTATGTTGTCCACAAATTTATTAATATTTTATTATTGAGCATACATCTGCATGTAACTAATAAAAATTCAGAAAAATTTGTCCATTCTATTATAAAGATTTATATACATGCAATATGCTATATAATATGTTAAATCAACTATAGTATGGGTGAATTAAATATTATAGAAATGATTATCGAATTTCGTAGACATGCATATACTAACGTGGAGCTCATCCGACTTCAAGTTTTGATTATATTTTATTCGATTTTCCGAATGTGAATATGATTAATTTGTAGAAATATAATCACCTTGCTCACAAAAGTATGGGCAAAAGTTGGTGGCATTTACAGGAACCCTACCCTTTCTTGCACTTTCCAACATTGGGACAAAGTTCGTATATCTTCTTACTCAAATGATTTGATGGAAATGCTTATTAAATAACATATATGTTGGACTTTCATTCATTCCACACAATAAAATAAATCAGTAAATAGTTTATATAGTTTAAAATTAAGCTTGAGTCCGAATGAATCATGTACTAAATGACAATATATTCATCAATTGGGTAGTGATAAAATGTAAACTCATATATTGTACAAACTCCAAAACACGGTATCAACACAATGTCAACACAGTATAAAATTTTAAGATTTTGATATCAACACAATGTCAGCACAACACAGCATCAACCATTAGCATTGTGTTGACATATTTTGTTGCTATTATTTGATCATCTGTTGACATTTTCTAACAATCCAGATCATAATTTAAAATTTGTACAATATTTAGAGTTTGTATTTGTCACGTTCCTTGATCAATGAATACAGTTGACTAATTGACCAAACTCTATTTATGAAATTAGGCTGATTGACCAAACCAACAAATTAATTACTCCATTTAGTGACCAATTATACAAAAAAGGAATATACTAGGATTACTTAACCCTAATTTCAACACGTCAAACATTGCAAATTTGCAACACTTATCCATAGTTTCCTCCTCAGTTGTCTTTGTGATGCAATTTCGTTGTGTTCTATAGTACGATTAACTGAAAAACGATTACTCGTTTTGATGTATAGTTGGAGATGGTCGTATACAACGTGACCGTGTCTACGTTACTATTGTACACAGATAAGATCCCTATCATTTTACTGTACAACAGATATACATTAGCTAATACTATAACATATCATTGCCTCTCTCTTTCAACTCACGAGCAAACGCTTTACACTCTCACACAGATTTTTTTCAAACTTCAAAAAAAGGCCATCCACAAACCCTCACACATACACACACATACGTACAACGTACATGTTGGAAAACATTATACATATATGTATATAATACACATAAAACCAAAAAAACAATAGCATAAAAACAAACTGTGCTTGAGAGCCAAATTGTGGTGGACATCTCATTCCTCCCCCTCTCTCTCTACTGGCAAAAATTTGCACTGCTTCAGATTCAAATTCGATAAATTTTCAATCGACGAAAATCGTGTAAGCTCAGCTCCTGCCAAAGCTTACATCACAACCAATCCAATCCCAACGCATATTTACCGATTGCGCGAAAATTAAGCGAGAACGAGACGCTAACCGATCGGATTAGTAATGCTGGCTGTGTCGCCGCTGAGGAAGCATACGAATGAGAGGGAAGGCGAGATGGAAGCCTTCTCGATCGACGAGAGCGAGTTTCCGGACTTCTCCGGCGGAAATCTGCTCGACAGCATTGACTTCGACGATCTCTTCCTCGGCATCAGCGACGGCGACGTCCTGCCGGATCTGGAGATGGATCCGGAGCTCCTCGCGGAGTTCTCCGCCGGCTCGAGCGAGGAATCGGAGGCGAAGGCGGCGGCGATCGACAAATCCGACGACGAGAACACCTCGGAGAAGATGACTCCTCCTCCTCCTCCGGCGGCGGCGAAGGCGGAGGAGGAAGCTGTGGCGAATATCGATAATCCGTTGAAGGAGACTGAGAGAGGAAGGAAATCGATCTCTCAATCCAAAAACGGGAAGAGGAAAGTTAAGGTAATTAATCGTGATTAATCATAGCTAGGGTTTATCCGAATTTGAATTTTTCCCCCAAAATTTCTCTCTCATATTTATGACTCTCCCGCGATTCATGGGAAAGGATACATATATGCATATATATATATATATATATATATATATATATATATATATATATATAGGTCACGTGAATCTGTGTGTGCAAATTGCAATCCAATCTCCTCCTATGAAATGTAGTTTTCAAAATTAATGAAACCTTAGCCAGAATGTGTGTGTGTTTACCAAATTAAATGAATTTTTGGTGTAGGTGGATTGGACGCCAGAGCTTCACCGGAGATTCGTGCAGGCGGTGGAGCAGCTCGGGGTTGACAAAGCCGTTCCCTCGAGAATTCTCGAGCTCATGGGAATCGATTGTCTCACTCGTCACAATATTGCTAGTCATCTTCAAGTATGTTTATTTATATTTATGGTTAAGTAATCAAATTTTACTAAGTCTGATTAATTTTGGTTTTGGAGAAATTTGGACCCATTATTGTTGTTTTCAGTACTTCTGCATAATAGTATCAGTATTTCTGCACTTGTCTGCAAATATTTGTCTTTTAGAAATTTGGACAGTTTTATTTCTTTATGAAGTTTGTCACATATTTTGCTAAATTTTTTTATTCCGATTTTGCTTCCCTTTATTCTTTCTCCTTCAAATAGTATTATCATAAAATATAATCTAATGGAATAATGGATGGGCTATGCAGAAATACAGGTCCCACCGGAAGCACTTGCTAGCGCGGGAAGCCGAGGCGGCGAGCTGGAGCCAGAGGCGACAGGTGTATGCTGCCGCCTCTGGCGGGAAGAGAGAGCATGTGAGCCCTTGGATTGCACCAACGATGGGGTTTCCGCCGGTGAATCCAATGCCTCATTTTAGACCCCTACATGTGTGGGGCCACCCATCCGTCGACCAATCAGGGATGCCCATGTGGCCAAAGCATATAACCCCTCCGCCACCGCCACCGCATGGTTGGCATCCGGCACCGCCGCCGCCGGCTGACCATCCGTTTTGGCTACCCCACCACCACAACCATGTAAGTTTGTCACATGCAATCTTCAATTAGCCTCGTGCAATTAATTGATTAGTCAAGGACTCATCTTATGTGTTATGTAGGTGCCTACTCAGGGTACGCCTTGCTTCCCGCCGCATCTGCAGCCCACGGTAATATTGAATTTTCGGTATACTGTAATTTAATCTGTATGTTGTATGAATAAATAGATTATAATTTTATGGGTTTTGCAATATTTCACAGAGGTTTCCAACTCCGGCGGTTGCAGGCATACCGCCGCCCCCTGCCATGTACAAAGTGGAGCAGGGCGGCATCGGCAGCCCGATGCCTCCACCGGGGCAAACACTTCCGCAACCCCCTTCCGACATTCATCCGGTGAGCCTCTTTTCTTATATATTTTCTTTTTCTACTTATAAGTATACATTCTAAAAAAATAGTACTAGTAGGTCATTTTCTATTTGTCCACGCCTTTCAAATTTTGAATTATAAATCACAAAATTTCAAAAACTCTCAATTGTCACATTTAACCGAATTTGTGTTATTTTTTACTTTCTTATGCTCAAAATAAGGTATTTTAGTCGCGGGCGTCGTCAATTAATACACATATGCATCGCTATTCATCCAAATCACCCAAAATGTTATACGTGTACACCAATTTAACATCGTATTTGCCCGGCAGTATGTCGTGAGACGATTTAGAATTTTTAAAAACTTTGTTCTTTGTCATTCCAATTTTGAAATAAGCGGGACAGACCAGTATTTACATAAATTCGTGATTTTACAAACAATTAAATTATATATCTACAAATTTTATAGTTCTAATACTACTATTTAGGATAAACTTTTTTCATAGTGAGACAATTAAGTGTGTATGGACCATGTATAGAGAGATAAGACGATGCAATTAAGCAGCATGTGACGATAGAAAAATCTCTTTGTTTTTAACATAGCAAACAAATCTAATTTACAAAAAAAAATAGTTTGATTTATTGTGGTTAATAGTATATCTAAATAAAAATCATGGTGGGTGCAGTCGAAGGAGAGCGTGGACGCGGCGATAGGAGACGTGCTGTCGAAGCCGTGGCTGCCGCTGCCGCTGGGGCTGAAGCCGCCGTCCGTGGACAGCGTGGTGGTGGAGCTGCAGCGGCAAGGGGTGCCCAAAGTGCCCCCGGCTTGCGGCTGAGCTCCGCCGCCGATATAGTTCTTGGGAGTTTTCGACCAAGGAAAAACCAATTCGACGACATTTCAACTTTTCTGAATTAATTGTTCTTACTTATTGCTTCGTGTACAAGATGAGGATGGTGAAGCTTTGGACTTGATTAACTTTTTGTAATGTGAATTATCTTATGATCATCATAAATATATAGAGAATTTAGAGCATCCACAATGGATGCCCTAGTGCATGCCCCAGTGAGAGCCCTAGTGGTTGTCACGTCAGCATGCCTTATCTTTCTGCAATGGTGGAGCCCTAGTGCATGCCCTATCTATTATCCATTTCTCATTTCAATTTTAATTTTAATTTTTTTTATGTTTACCAATTATAAATAGCAAAATTAGACTTCTAAATTAAAGAACTAGAAAAAAACATACATTACTTAATTTTTTTCTAAAAAAAGTTACAATAAAGAGGCACAATTTCAACGACCACTACGTGTCCAAACTTCTTCAATCATGTCGTTCATGAGATCAAGATGAGCTTGTTGGTTGCACATGCTCTCCTGAGCTTGTAATCTCTCGCTGAGTCCATAGGGTAAACCTCGAATGACCGGCGGGGCTGCATAACCTGCGCTCGGAGCGGCTTCATCGTCGGACCACTGGCTAGCTGCACGACCTTCATCGTGAATAATCATGTTGTGCAAGATGATGCATGCGTACATGACATTGGCGATATGATGCCTTTACCAGGAACAAGCCGGGCCTTTCACTATTCCCCAACGCGCTTGAAGCACACCGAATCCTCGCTCCACGTCCTTCCGTGAAGCCTCCTGCTTTGCCGCAAAAAACTCTCTCCTCGCACCCGTTGGGCAGGAGATCGTCTTCAAGAAAACTGGCCATCTCGGGTAAATGTCGTCGGCTAAGTAGTACCCCATATGATGATGTCGTCTGTTGGCAGTGAAGCTGATAACCGGACCGTTGCCATTGCATTGCTCGGTGAAGAGACTGGACGAGTTCAACACATTGATGTCGTTGTTGGACCCCGTCACGCCAAAGTGAGCATGCCAAATCCAAAGACTGTGGTCAACGATTACTTCAAGGATCATCGTCGGGTGGGTACCCTTATACCCACTGGTGAATTGGCCTCTCCACGCTGCAGGACAATTCTTCCACTCCCAGTGCATACAATCAATACTCCCTAACATTCCAGGAAAGCCGTGCACCGTATCGTGCATCGGTATCAGGTCCTGGCAGTCTTGGGCATTCGGCTTGCGCATATATGTGGCGCCAAAGGCGTCAATAATGCCCGCACAAAAATTTACCAGACACTCCCGGCCAGTTGTAACCCCGACGTGAAGATACTCGTCGAACATGTCCGCCGTAGTGCCGTATGCCAACTGACGAAGCGCAACCGTGCACTTCGTCAGCAAGGATGGACCCTTTCTGTGGGCCGCATCTTCCCGCCACTGGAAGTACTCGTCGCGCGCCTCCAACGCGTGAACAATCTGGAGAAACAGCTCTCGCCGCATCCTAAACCGTCGACGAAAAACCGGCGCGCCCCACCGGGGATGTTCAGCGAAGTAGTCCTCGAACAGACGTTGATGAGCTAGGACATGCTCTTGACGGACGGATGTCCGTCAGCGGATGGGCCTCGGGACCTGCTCTTGGGTCTGTTGTTCGGCTTGCTCTTGCTCATGTATTGCACGAATACCAGCGAGAATCTGGTTCCTGAAAGCAAACATTGCGCGTTCCATAGACCGACCAATATCTTCCCCGGGAAACATTTTGGAAAAGTGAGTGAAAGAGATATTGCAATGGAGAGAGATGTGTGAGAGTTGTGTGAAAAATGAGTGAAATTAAGGTATATTTATAGAATTGAAAAAGAAAAAAAATATACAAAAACGCGTTGATCGGGCCAACGCGTGATCGGGCGCGCCTCTGCAATGGGCGCCCGATCTCACGCCCGATCGATCGGGCTCGCGATCGATCGCACTCGGGCGTGACCGGGGCTTGCAATGGATGCCCGACCACGCCCGAGCCCGATCTCGGCTGATCGGGCGCGCGATCGGGCATCCATTGTGAATGCTCTTACACGGATGAACTTTCGATTTAAACATGACTCCATTCTATGTTGGGAAGTATTTATTTTTCGGCATAAAATTTTATGAGTTTTATGGTGATTGTTGACTATATATGTTTTAAGTATGGAAATCAAATAAAAAAGTTTTTTATGAATTCGGACAAAGTTACTCCCGGAGTAAATGCGATCAATGTGATCTTATTATGCATTAATCAAGATTCGTGTCAAAATTACAATTTATTAATATTAAGGTGGTATTCGGTTTACAAGATAAAAAATAGCAAGATACAATTTAGGATTGAGTTGTGAGATTATTGTAGTCAAAGAGGGTTAGCTATGGTTAATTATCCCATGATTATCCATCTAGGATTGAGTTGTGGAGTTGAATCTCATGAACAAAATTTGATCTCGAATACAATCTTACAAACCGAACCCCCCTAAGTTGATGGTCCCATTAGATTTTCTATATGTATTTTGCACCATTATAGTTTATACATTAGGTAGGTAGCTAGAGATTAAATTAAATAATGTGTTTTTTGTTAGTAACAAGTGATGCAAAAGATAGTGGTAAAAGATGAAGTACTACTATCAATCAGATATTTACCTTTTGATTTAAATCAAACTATATATATATATATATATATGTGCATGCAAAGAGTGAATTTACCTTTTGATTTAAATCAAACTATATATATATATATGTGCATGCAAAGAGTGAAACAATGATTAATTATTAACATGCTTCCTCCATCTTATCTAAATAGGCAATTTTTCTTTTTATATAGTCTCATGAAAATAATTTATATCTATTTACAGAAATATCTTATCCTTTAATTCTTTCACTTTATTATTTATGAGTCTCATCAATCTAGTACATTATTTTAACTTCATTTTTTTTTATTTTACTTTACTAATGATCATGCATTAAAATCATCATCTACTAGCCTATTTCTTTAGTATCAAATTAAAAAAAAAAAATACTATACTCCATATAGGATTGATAGTCAAACAATGAATCGATGATTGCAATGTGAATAAGACACTTTATTTAATTTTGTATTTAAACTGATTGTATATATAATGATATCTGATTAGATCAAAAGTTTGGTAGGATACATAATCATCTATTTTAGAGTTATATAAGCAAAAATAACTTAAAATATTATATTTTTATCATATTTTATTAGAGTTATATAAGCAAAAATAACTTAAAATATTATGTTTTTATCATATTTTATTTATTTGTCTTACCTATATCAAACTGCCCCATAATATAAATACATATATTCGTAATAATGTTTTAAATATTTTTGGCTGCATTAATAAAAAATTTCTTTGGCCGGTGTAAGAATGGTGGGGAGACATAGACACCGTTACTAGGATATGAAGTGATTAAATGTAAATAATTAAGTTTTTTTTATCAATAAGTAGACACCGTTATAAGTTACGATCTTAATTTATCTTCCCTCATTCTCTCCACCAAAATTATTTAGAGGCAAACCTAAATTAGTAATCTATTGCTCTATTTTAATAATACTAAAAGTAGTTTAAAATCTAAATATTTTAAAAATTTACAAATTTGAAATCTAAAAAATACCTACTACTGTACTCCTATAATTTTTTTTTTAGTTTCTATTCTTGGAGGCGTGTGGACAGTCATGAGTATCGCTGTTTTTTATATTGTTCGTAAAATTCCATCCTGGATGAGTTATCATCCCTACCAAATATGTCATTACAAAATAAATTCAAAATAAGAGCAGGTCATTTCTTATAAAGAAAAAATGAAAAATAACTAATACTCCAGTAAATAATTACTTAATTAGCTAGGCAAACTGGAAAAGTCAAAAAAATGAGGGGAAAAAGGATTGACGACATTAACCATATAGCTCTAACATTTTATACTCATATAATTTTGTCAACGATATAACTCTTTGTTCCCTTTAAAAATACAATACGCAGTCAAATATTATACAAATTCTAAACTAAATGACAAAATTACAACAACAAAAAATATTAACAAAATTTTAACACTATGTCAACACATTATCAACGGTTGACACTGTGTTAATATTTTTCTTTGCTAGTATTTTATATCTATTGATATTTTCTAATTGTCCAAATTATAGTTTGCCGTTTCTATAATATTTAGAGTTTGAATTTAATCACCTCCTAAAAACTAATATAGTTTTTTTTATAAGAGAAGTTTATTTTATAAAAAGTTTTATTTATAGAAAGTAGAATTTCATTTATAAACTTACAAAATTTTTTATGACAAATGAAATGGACCACAGCAAAAAGAGTGAACGGCGCCGCACATTATAGTAGCCCCATCGCCTTCTTTCCCTCTTTCGTTCAGGTTTCTGCTCACCAAATCCTACTGTTCAATCACGCCATTTTCCTGCTGTGACTTGTGCTTCTGATTCTGCTTATTTGAGGTCGATTAAAGGTAGATAAGGTATCGAGTTTGTTTCGTTACTGTTGAGTGTTACTGTTACTGATTGTGCTTTTTTTTTTTCTTCGGATTTTTCTGGCGTTGGTTTCTACGCCATGGATTCTGTGTGTTTCTCGATTTAAATATTAATTTACACTAGTTTAAGTTTCTCCTACTTGTGGATTATTCTCAATTGTTTAATTAGTTAACGGAAATAAGTGAGCTGCTGAGAATTTGTAATTCAAGTCCGATGTTATAATTGTTGGTGAATTGTGTGTGTGTATCTGCGTTAACATATGTGCACCAGCTAAAAAATTGTGTGAAGTTTCTGATTATGGAAAAAAATGTGGAACATACACTGAAACAGGGTTAATCTGAGCATCAGCATGTTTAGAATTTTGATGATCATTCCGCTACTGCCTCTCCGGCTCATAAGATAATATTTTGCACCGTTACCATGAGAATCAGTATTGCTTTGATTTGCAGGTTTTGCATACTTAGTTTGAAAATTGAATGAATGATATAATTGGCACTGATTTGCGTAATTGAATGAATTTTTTCATGACAAAAATGTCGAGAACGCGTGTTGTTGGATATTTTGTTATGTGCCAGTGTGTTGATTTGATTGTGAGAACATTTTTCTTAAGCCCAATATTGGTTCTTTGGTGTTTTTATGCAGGTGCTAGTCATGGCATTGATGTCCCATCCTGGGTCATCTCACAGCATTCATTCCAGGATTATACAGTGTAAAATTAGGCAAAATGGAGTTAATAGCTTTGCCAACACAGTTGACTCGGCCAGAATGCGGTCCCCTTATTGGAGTTCCCTGAAGGTGAAACCAAGCTCAAGTTCCATAGGCATTGGACTGGGAAGCAGGCATGGGCGCCAGGTAACTGTTGCTGCAAGTCCTCCTACAGAAGATGCTGTTATCTCGACCGAGCCACTTACAAAGGAAGATCTCGTAGGTTACCTTGCTTCGGGTTGCAAACCCAAGGAAAACTGGAGGTTGAAGTTATAGCTTTTCTTAGTACTAAGATTTTGATTGCATCTTGTTCTTACAAAAGTATTCTCCAGTTTCAATATGTACCGATGTGCTTCTAGAGTTGCTATTCAGCATTTCGTGTTGTTCCAAACACCAGTACTTTTTTTGTTTATTTGAATTTTATGGATGGATTTTGCTTCATTATGAGAATCCAACTTCTAGTTAACATAGTATGATTATGCATACTTTATTTGTTTTATTTTAATAAAATCTGATAATTGATGAAGCCATATATCATTCTTTTGTACAGGATAGGCACTGAACATGAAAAATTTGGGTTTGAGATCGGAACATTAAACCCCATGAAATATGAACAGATAGCAGAGCTTCTTAACGGTATATCTGAGAGATTTGACTGGGATAAAATAATGGAAGGTGAAAACATTATTGGACTCAAACAGGTACGTTATTTATTTCTTCAATTCCCAAAAAAATATGTGGTCGTTCCTAAATAATCTGTCTACGCTATGCACACTGGTTTCCATGTAAAATTAGGCAATTACTAATACATATTAATTGCTAAACTCCTATTCTATCAGGACACATATTGCCTGACTTAATTCCAAGTTAATGATTAAGTTAATTAGAACAACACTATTCTCGTATCTGAATTCTATGATGCTAAGGACACACTTAAAATTGTTTAAGTTTTTAATAACTGGCAGAATAATCAAAGTATCTCGCTGGAGCCTGGTGGCCAATTTGAGCTTAGTGGTGCACCCCTTGAAACTCTGCACCAAACTTGTGCTGAAGTCAATTCTCATCTCTATCAGGTTAGTAGTTCTGTTTTGTGGTACAAAGTTTGAGGAATCTAGTGTTTTTGGTAATCTGTTTCTTACACGGAAGTTTCATTTGTTTGTTTGTTTTCTGATATGCTTTGGCCTGGATGAACATATGATTGTCTCTTGTTACCTCAACTGCATTAAAAGAGGAACCATAGTTTTGCACATATTGACTTCTTTAACTTGAAAAGTTATTTCATCTGATAAATATGTTCCTTTTAGATGTAATGACAAACCAGAATTAGTGGGAATGATATTGGCTAGAATCGATTTCTATCACGAAATCATATGTTTTTTTTATCATATTATAAAAAGATTTATTCAGAATCGCAATGCGCCTTAAATGAGAGAAGCTTTCCTCAGAAGTATAGTTCAGCCCATGGGCCCTTTAAATTAGGTGCCTTTATTTCATGCATGATGCATATGATCGAATTTTGCGAAGAACCTCCCGATGCCCAGTCCATTGAATTTGCAGAAATTCTCTTTAAAAATCTGAATTCAAGGGATAATAATCAGTTCAATGAAATACACTGGATGATATAAGTTTAATGAAATGCTCAGGTTAAGGCTGTTGCAGAAGAAATGGGGATTGGATTTCTAGGAATTGGCTTCCAGCCCAAATGGAGACGTGAAGACATACCAATAATGCCCAAGGTAACATCACTTGCACTCATATATTTAAATTTCAAAATATCTTGAGGCTGAAATTTCTAGGAATAAGAAACTTAATCATCTACTCTCTACATATAATGCAAGTTATAACACGTTTGACAATACTCTTGATGATAATGTTATGATGCCATATGCACAACTCTTGAATGCTAATGTCAAAATTTCAAAGAGTGCCCACAGCATGACAGCATATCCCCATCTCATTTCCTGAGAAGGTTGTGATTGAAATTTGAAAGATAATGTCTCTGCATGATGGCTTGAAAATTGAGCAAATGTGTCAAATAGTTATTGTGCCATTCTCTTGAATGCTAATGACAAACTTTCAGACAATGCCCACAGCATGACAGCATATCTCCATCTCATTTTCTGAGAAGGTTGCGATTGAAATTTGAAAGATAATGTCTCTGCATGATGGCTTGAGAATTGAGCAAATGTGTCAAATAGTTATTGTGCCATTCTCTGCTCAGGGATTAAGAAATTGTTCTTGAAACATAGTATAAGATATTGATACTAGAGGCAAAATTTAGAATAGAGAAACAGATAGAAAATTTAAATAGGTGAAAGAAGGTAAAAATGGATTACTTAAATGAAGGGAATTTATGCGTCTTCAAGTCAAACTTGTCTATATATATGTTGAAACAAAATTGGTGCATAACTTGTAGTCTTGACTATCTAAAAGTGCTATTACTCACTTATTATTAGCTAGATACCTATAGAATAGATAGAAACCATGTTGGGGAATTGAGTTGTAGATTTGGACACAGTTAGACAACTACTATGTCTGGCATGTTCTCATCGCGGTTCTAACTGATCGTACGTAGAATTTCCAATTTTCACTGCACACTGATCTTTTAATTTTCTTGAGATGTTTCAATCAATTGTACATATCTTAATTCCGGATTGTTTTTTCTCATATGTTTTGAGATATTGTATTTCATCATGGCATATATGTTTCCTTAGTTATGGTATAATGTATTGCATATTGTCCTTTCCATGTTTGTACAAGTTTTAATTCTTATATTGTTGAATTTCTATCTATACTGCTGACAACATAACTATTCTCAGGGAAGATATGTAATCATGAAAAATTACATGCCCAAAGTTGGGTCGCTGGGACTTGATATGATGTTTAGAACATGTACTGTCCAGGTGAGGAGTAATGCTGAATTTTAAGTTGGATGTCAATATACTATGTTCAGTCTTCCATTTCTCACTTTGTCTTATATAGGTGAACCTGGATTTTGATTCCGAAGCTGATATGATAAAGAAATTCCGGGCTGGTCTTGCCTTACAGCCTGTAAGTTGACATTACTCTTTTGATGGAAATAATTAATGTATTGGATCTAATGTTTTTATTAAATAGATAGCTACGGCATTGTTTGCAAATTCACCATTCACTGAAGGGAAACCAAACGGATATCTTAGCATGAGAAGGTAGTTATGATGTCCCATGATTAAAATAGTTCTGTTTTTTACTGCCCTGAGTTATATGTAATTGATATTGGCTTTTAATAAGTTGTTGACATGATAATTCATGTTTCTGCACAGCCAAATATGGACAGATACTGACAATGACCGGTCTGGAATGCTTCCTTTTGTCTTTGATGACTCCTTTGGGTAAGTCCTCTACAGTACTATTTCTAAATAGCCTGTGTGTTTGTGTTAGCAGGTGTACGAGTTTTGTCACATCTCCCAGAATAATCTCTCTTTAACTTTTGATTTTTGGCATGTATATGTTGATAATAGAAAGATACAAATCTAACTAATCATAGCAACTAAACACAATGTAATAAAAAAGCTCAAAGTAGATGTTTCCTTTTGACATTCCTCATATGAAGTTTTCTTATTCTGTTACTAAATCATAAAGAACTTTGAGGCACCTATGATTTTATTTTCATATGTTAATGGACTGTTTGTATGATTGTATTTAGTGCGAATTTGTTTGCTGGCATAGGTTTGAACAATATGTAGAGTATGCTCTTGACGTCCCAATGTACTTTGTCTATCGGAAGAAAAAGTATATAGATTGTGCTGGAATGTCCTTCCGGGTATTTACCTCCACCCGATTCTTTCTATTTAGATTATTTCCTGTAATTCTGCTGGGCATGACATGACTGTTATTCTCTTATAAATCTTCTGCAGGACTTTTTGGCTGGGAAACTTCCTTCTCTTCCAGGTGAATATCCAACTCTCAACGACTGGGAGAATCATTTAACAACAATATTTCCGGAGGTTCGTATTGTGAATGATTAAGCAAAAATGGTTGGCAGTTATCTTCCCCGCTTTACTAATATCAGTTATTATCTTTCCCCAGGTTAGGCTTAAAAGATACTTGGAGATGAGGGGTGCTGACGGAGGACCTTGGAGGCGGCTATGTGCACTACCTGCATTTTGGGTGCATTCTCTTAATCTGCATAGTATTTTATCTTGTTCTTTGTTTATGTGGTTTATCTGCTTGCGTTTATCAAACTATGAAAATGAGAACATAAATATTTTTAGGATTTATAAAGAAAAATAATTGGTGCTGCATGTGCCTTAAGCATGACACTTCTCGAGCTCTTCATATATTGAAGGACAAGGGTGGTAGGGTTGATAAGGAATGTGATATAGTGAGAACAAGCCTAGACATAGCTGCATGTTCATAAAATAGAAGATGAACTGATTCAAGATTCTGAATTTGCTAAGTCTTTATTCAGGTTTTTGACCTCTGAATTTGGTTTGCTATACTAAGATTACTGTGTTTCAGGTTGGTCTCTTGTATGACAATGATTCTCTGCAAAATGTTCTGGACATGATAGCAGATTGGACACTCGAGGAAAGAGAGATGCTTAGAAATAAGGTAACATCCTCACTCTTTAATGTCTTAAGAAACGGATATCCAAGAGGTCTTGATCGTATGTCTTTGCTAATTGAAAACTATTGGTTCATTTACTATGAATATTTTAAAAGATTTCTGCACGTCCCAGAGGTGATGTAGGTGCTTTTACTTTGGTTTATCTTGCTGAGAATCAATGTTATTCCAAAATAACTTCTTTCCAGTTGACTTGAGATATCTTCACAAAATTAGTTAATGTTGGGTAGAACAATCATTTGGTGAGACAAAATTTAGTCTGCTTCGACAAACCAAAGAAGATTTGTGATGAAATAATGGGCAGAGCCACAGAAAACTAATCAGCGTGTTACCTTCCTTCTCTGTAATTTCTAATTTATGTCTCTTGCATCTTCCAATACACACACTCTTTAATATATCCCAACCTTTAGAACTTGCGAAATTCATTTATAGCTAGCCATGAAGATCCCTTTTAATCTAAAATTTTGTAGTAGGTCCCAAAGGAGGGGCTGAAGACGCCATTTCGTGATGGCTTGCTGAAGCATGTCGCGCAAGAAGTTCTCAAAATTTCCAAGGTGACTTCATTAACAGTAATCCTGTTTTGTCTTGCTCTGTCCTGGTTTCCTATGATTTTTACGTAATAGCTTTCACTCAATTACTGTGACAAGGCTAGGTTAAGCGGTCTTGCTATTTCTGTGTCTACTGTTCATCTTTCGTTGTGTTCTTTCTCATAGGATGGCTTGGAAAGAAGAGGCTTCAAGGAGGCTGGATTCTTAAATGAACTGACGGAAGTCGTTAATACAGGTGAGCACCGACCATCAAACTGCTACTAGTTTCTTTTCATGCATAAGTTCTCGGAATCTTGTCAAATTTGTTTCTCATCTTAATCGACTTCCTTTTAATACTATGATTTTGGCTTGATGTTTTTTTGTGAAAATTCGTAATACAGGCATAACTCCAGCGGAAAAGCTCCTCGCTCTGTACCACGGGAAGTGGGGACGAAGTGTCGATCCTGTATTTGAGGAGCTGCTCTACTAGAGGTTGTTTGAGAAATGAATGCTAAGCATGCTTGATTTTATTTCATTTTGTTATTATTGACATTTTCCATTCTTTTTTTCAAGATTGGAGCAGGTCAGTTTGATAGTATCAAAGCTTGGGGAGCAAAATAATGAGTTGTAAGTTTTTTTTCAAGAGGATTCAATAATGGTTCCCCTTAGTCGAGGAAGTTTCGGTTACGACATGTTTCAATACGGTTATGAAGACATTTCATGTTTACTCTTTTCTGTACGAGTCTTACATTGCAGTTGCGATTCGCAAACTAGATGAGAGATATTGATTTGTAAATTGTATTAAGAAAATTGTAAACCGGGTTTACAATTTTCCGGGTTCAAGAAAATCGACATGTTATGATGCAGTGTGATGGATATTGCCGCTCCTTGTTCGCATTCATGCATCTGAAGTGATTCGAACTCCCAATCTATTGTGACCCGAGTCTATGCAACTTTATTTTTCATGAAAGCAAATGTGGTTTTTTTTTTTTTTTTTAATACTACATAAATATCGTCATTTCACAACACAAATGATAAGATTGAAATATATCTCGAACCCTATGTTTTGCTAAAACAAGGTCAAAATTTACCAAAATGACATAAAGTAATGATGCTCTTCAATATTCAAACATACCAAGTTCAACGAAACAATTCCAGCAATTAAATGTTTAAAAGGTTCGAGCAATAATAGCATATGCATAATCATTGATGGATCGACAACAAAAATAAATTACTAGAAATTGCATAGCTTGGATATTGAAGTATATGATTAATTAATTGCATTTATAGTTAGTTGCTGAATTTAAATACAGAATCTAGTTATATTGTGACCAGCAATAAAAGAATAGTTTATAAAGTCTTATGAAAAGAATAATAATTAATATAGTACTAAGTAATTACTCTTTAATGCTCAAATCTATTTATACTATTATTCTCAATTACTTACTCTTTGTTCTAGAGACATTCTAATGGAATGAATCGATGGAGTCACATTGTGGCTTTACATAAACACTTTTTTGTAAAACACTTAACGAATGAATACTACTCTCTCCATCCCATAATAGATAACATATTTGGGGATTGGCACGTGATTTTAGGTGATGTTGCTTTGTGTGTTAGGTAAAGAGAGAAGATAATATATTTATATTAATGTGAGAAAGAGCTCAAAAAAAAATGTGACATCTTTTGTGGGACAAACTAAAAGGGAAAGTATGACATTTATTATGAGACGGATGGAGTAATATTTTTTGTTTAAATTGAAATTATGTGATATGTTATGTTGAAGTGAATTTCCATCAAAATTGGCAAAGCATTTATAGGTGATGGGAATTACAAAATTGGAATTTTCTATGTTAGGAAAGAAAATTGAAACAAATCACTAAGGCATGGGGCTCCCAAAGCAAGCACCCAAACAAGTACTAAAAGGTGTTATGTGGCTTATTTGGAGCCTCACAATTCTGTTTTGGACTTTTCATTGTCAATTATTATCTCAATTTTTTTTTATAATACTCTCTCTTTTAATTATTCATTCTTGTTCATATGGGGTCATTCTATTTTCATTGATACAGTACTATTCATTTTCCTTTTTATGTATATCCAACACCAACAAAAATCAAAACAAAACAAGACCAACAAAATTGAGCTATTTTTGGGACCTATACAATATATTTTGCTAGTTATATTCCCATTTCAAAGATTTGACTATAGTGTATTTTTTGTGGAATCTTGAAAATAACAAAGACAAACACAACACTATTTGAAAATGCTAATAATTGTACCCATACAATGTGGAGAGATAAAAAGAGATATGATTAAAGGATGGATTTGACTAGTTGAAAAAACAAGGGGCCAACCTCTAAACATAGTGGTATTCTTCTCACCTACTATAGAGAGCAACATAATTCGGCTTTTTGTTTACTAAAATTAATTTATTTTTAAGATTATTCTATATTGAATTGCTTCAAGATTATCCGAGGGTAATTTTATTTAAGAAAAATCAAGAATCCTAAAACTAATCATATATGCTAATGTTTTGAAATTTAGTATCAGACCCTATAAACTCAACTAAACAAGCTTCATAAAATTCAATAGTATTATCTAATTCATCGAACCTCATACTTTTATCTAGGGTTAGTTTTTTATACTTTTATAATTTTATTCATTTTCCTAGATAATAAATCCATCTTTTATAACTTTGCAACGAATGCAAGAGGTTCACGTGTATTGTTTGGCACACACGTCAACTTTAGGTAACTGATAATAGGTTCATATTGTAAACCACACAAACTATAAACGTCATAATATTTTTAATGCCAAATTAATGCTAGTAGTATGTGTATATTGTAATATAGGATGACATAGGAATATTTAGTTCTATGATAGGTCTAATGTGATCTATCTTTTTAAGAAAGGGATATTGGCATCTAATATTACGGAACTTTAAAAAAAATTGAGTTTTTACCATGAATTTTGAAATTGAAAAATAATATCACGAACTTTACCCCGAATTTGTTATTTCTCATCAATAAAAAAATTCACACAAATAATATTATGATACATATTTTTTTTCGTAATTTCTCGACAACAATTTTGAGAGCTTCAAGTTTTTCAAATTTTGAAGATAGTTTTTCTTGAAGCACACGTTCCAAAATCAATCTATTAAAATAACATGAATTTTTTCATTCATAGGAAAAGACAAAACCGGGGTAAAGTTCGTGATATTATTTGTTAATTTTAAAATTTATGGGAAAAACATAATTTTTTGGAAGTTTCATAATATTAGATGTCAATATTCCTTTTAAAAATTATAGCAAATTTTCCATTTTGTATCAAAACCATTAGTACATTATTTTAGGAAAGTACTAGGTATTCCTTATTTTATCATGTACTTCAACACATGGTGTGTTAAAAAAATACTAGGTACAAAATAATGTGTGTGAATTAGCTTAGTGTGGTAGAGCGGTAAGCCGTTAATGCATGGTGCCAAAAGTTTCCGTTTGAGTCCATTGTGACGTGGTTTTTAAATTTTTATTCATTTGCCTCAAAAAAAATAATTGCAAAATAATCAAATTCTATAAATTGGAGCAAATTTATTTTTATATAAATTATTTAATTTTTTTCTCTTTAATATTTTGTGTGCTTTTTTGTGTGCAATGTGTTTTAAGTATTTTGTTTTTATGTGTGTTATTTTAAGTTTTAAATTTGCATGAACTAATGTTATTGCAGATAAAAGTAGAACAATATTAGCAAATGTCTCATATATACAGTATATAACGTAATGGTAGAAAAAGAAGGATATTGGGTAACTTTTTTATTGTATTTTTTCAGAAGAAACTTTTATTTTTGAGTGTAAAGAAGATTGTCTTTAAAAAAACTTTACATAGATAATTTAAAAAGAGTAATGATGAAATCAAGAATTGTTGTTTGATTTTGAATCATTAACATTGGGGAAATGAATATTCCTTGTCGCATACAACGGAAATGGAAATTCACACATGTGAATTATACATTATAACGGTTCTTTGTATGCTAGAATTGTTTAATGAATTCTCAATTTTATTCATTGTAAATTAAATTTTGAACCCTCAATTTTATTAAAAAAACTATAGTGGAGTATAATTTATCAAGTATCCATACTCCATTTATCCATTATTTATAACAGAAAGTGGAAGAACAAGTACGATCGAGAATTATACATGAAGAGAGACGAAAAGATAGAGCAAATGAAACAGCAATACGATGCATGCGAGCAACCCCTCATCGACGGTGCAACACTGATCGCTCCGCTCGTACATTCTCCTGGTCCTTATATAAATATTTGTTGAACTTCTATTTGAAACACTATTGATATGCACCCTCAAAAAGTGTGTTTCATACTACTTTGCATGATTTAAAACTTTATTCATGCAAATTATTTTAAAATATTATTATGGCATTGTTAAAGTACTCTTTGCTACTAGCTATCATCACTAAAAGATTGCTTAATCATTTGTTTCATTTGATTACTTTTTGTGTTCTCTCTTTAATACTTTATTTTCATTATCTTTAAGACCTCGTTCTTTCAAATGTAATCTCTTCATTTTTTACAAGTAATTTTTAGTCGAATTTCGTTTGAATTACGTACTACTAGTATTTAATTTTGTTAGTACAATAGCACAAAATGATGCATGAGACTTTCTATAATATATACTCTAATTTAACTTTTTATTTCACACTCTCTAGTCAAAAGCCATATCGTTATAATCGCAAAATGAAGATTATAAATACATAACAGGAAACGAATAAAATAAATAGAATATTGAAATTTAAAATACACTATCAAATATTAATGCTGACAGCATACTCTCGAAACGTCATAAATCAATGTGTATTTATTATTTTCAAATTGATTAACTTTATTATGGAATAATATGATTTAATCTTATCATTAATGTGAATGAGCTAACATTTATACTAAGGCGAATAGTCAAGCATGCGCCGTTGACATTTTTACTAACAATATTGATAAATATGACTTACGAGTATATTATGTAGATTATTTTTTTTAAAAATAAAGTAGTTTATTTATTAAACGCAATTAGAGGTGCCCACGGTTCAGGAACCGACAGTTACGGTTCAGAACCGCCGGTTCCGGTTTTGGAAATTGTTGAACCGGAACTGAACTGCGAGGGTGTTTTGCGGTTACGGTTACGGTTCCGGTTCCAAAACCGTCGATTTCGGTTCCGAACCGGCGGTTTTTCACGGTTCCAAACCGCTAATTTTTTGCGGTTCCGGCTTGATTTCACGGTTTTTCGGCTGTTTTCGCGGTTCTGGTACGGTTTCGGTTCGAAAATTTTTGAACCTGAACCGAACCACGGTTCAAAAATCGACGGTTTCGGTTCGGGTAAATTCTCACGGTTTCAGTTCGGAACTGTAACCGACCGTTACAGTTTCGGTTTTAACCGCCCGTTCGATAAACCTTGGGCAGGTCTAAACACAATCAATAACAAATTTAGGTTGAGAAGGGGGATCCGATCTCTCATCCAATCATTTCCGTTATTCCCTCGTCATTCATTGCCAGCATCGAATTATCATATGACCGTTGGCTACTAATGCAAATGCGACATTCTTTTACTATGTCCGATTCTATGAGTTTCGTTTTATGAATATATATGTCATAAAATAAGCTTTTAACTTTTTATCACCTAAAAAAGGAAAAGAAAAAATGAATGATAATTATCTATAAGTGAAAATAAGAAACTGAAGCCACAAATAACGTAGTTATGATCACAAGCTTTTTGCAGGCACTCACTCATTCTCACTCATAAACTCATTAATGACTGTTAGCTCTCAGCAAAGAGAGAGAAACAGCGAAAAGCGGAGGAGGCGATCAGAGCCGCGCAGCGCGCACGTGACCGATCTCTGCTGAAATCGCAGCTCGCCGATCCACGGAAGCGCCGCTCGCCGCTGCTGATTTCGACCTGCCGCCGCGCGCATGCCGTCGGAGACGGAAGAAACGCGAGGATCTCGTGAGTTTTGAGCTGGATAATGTTTTGTGGCGTGATTTCAAAGTGTCTACTGCTTTTGATTTGGAGTGGAAGTCGGTGCAGTTTTTTTTTTTCTTCTTCTTATCGATGAGTTAATTGGTTTTTCTGATTTTAGTGTTTCTGTGAGTCGGAGAAGTTGGCGGCGAAGCTGCGGAGTCTGATCCTCGACGGCAGCGAGTTGAGCTTTGAGAGCATGAGGTTCGTAGTTCCTTAATTTTGTGTTTTGCAGCTCATTCCGGCGAGAGATTTGTTGTTATGAGTTTATCTGAAATTGAAGCTGCGTAATGTGTTGTTCTATTGGAGTTTATTTATCTGAAGTTAAGTGCTTCTGTACCGATAATCACTTCTATGGAATAAATGTTGTGCAGTTAATGCTTATCAATGTTGATAGGAGGTGCAATTTAGAAGAATATTAGGCGTTTATGAGCCTTAATTAGACAAATACCGATGTATTGCAGATTTGCAGTGTGTATGTTGGTTTTTTATAGCTAAGAAGGATATAGTGAATATTCTTCTCTTTAATTGTCCCTAATTATTTAATTCCCAATAATTTTGGAACATTATGATAATATTATAATCTCTTACTATTCAGCATACATATACTTCATTAGATGTAGCGTTGTGGACTTGGTGGGAGGAGTAAAATGGAGTTTCAAGGATGTGAACGCATGGGGATTCAAAAGGTCTTATATAAAGAGAATAGCGAAACTAAAGATTTCACTAATGCATGGGGTCATTAATTGTGTTTCTAGGGCTATTATGTGCATTGGAAAATCTGTGGATTTGGCATCTATCTTTTGTGACTACATCTCCCTGTCATTTAAATCGGCAGGACATATGAATTCAATGTTTGTTTCTCTAACTCATAAGGGAAATTAGGCCATCCGGTCTCGTGTGCTTGTTGTGAAAGTTTACTGGAATCAAATTAAGTATAAAGTCAAATTGGGATTTCTGAGATCCAGTTCTTTATAATTCAATGACACTAGAAATAAAAAACAGAAAATAGGAGGAAAGGAGATTGATTTATAGGCTATAGCTAATGCAGTTTAGCATCTTTCTACCAGAAAGAGAATTGATGTGCAACCTAGTTTATATAGCTTATAATATCAGCAGCAATGTAGAAATTTCTATTACTATTATGGAAAGAGAAAAAGATTATTTTTTTATTAGATATTTTATTGAATGTTTGTATGCAGCAAATTTACTTTATATAGCTTATAACATCTGCACTAATGTAGTATCTACATCATTATGGGATAACGCACTTTAAGTTTTTCATGTGTAAACTACCATGGATGTATAAAATACTGCAGAATGCTTTGTGTCCATCAATGAGTAAAAGTGAAAGACAAAAGCTTGATGGACAGTTAGTTTCTCAATGAAACGTAATGAGTTCTTACCTTCTTCTGTAATGGGAATCTGCTTGACAATGCTGACCTATTGTTGGGATCACCAAAATATGCAGCTGGACTTGGAGATGGACCGAAAAGTTTGTGCTCAAATCTCTTCTAGTGCTTGTGACGAATCGGAGATGAGTTCTAATGCTACTGGATCTGTTCAAGTTGACATAGATGATGAAGGAAATATTCTTATCAAAGAAGAAAAGGCTCCTGCCGCTTCTGCCTCGGCATCAGCCTCAAATCATGGTTCGGGGTCAAGCATAATTCAGGAAGAGGAAACTGTGAGTGTAAAGGAGAAATTGGTGGCTAATCTGTATCCCAGAAAAGTTGATAAAGGAAGAAAGTCATCAGCTCATACAAACAGTTCTTCAGGGAAGAGGAAAGTGAAGGTAATTACAAGTAATCTAAAAAAAACTAGTATAACTTATATTCAAACAGTTTAGGCTCGATATATGATTTTTTTTTTCCTTATTTGGAAAACCGATACACATTAAATTGCTTCTACCAACTTAATTTCCACAATCATGCTTGTGGAGTATGACATGGCACATTTACTATCACCATCTTAAGTTTGGTGGTTTTATGAACATTAGTTTAGGATTGATGTTGGGCTCCAGTGAGTGATGTAGGCTGAGTTGCATTCATTTGACTTTTGGAAAGAAGATGCTGAATGGCTTCTCAATTTATGTGCATAGGTGGATTGGACACCTGAGCTGCACAAACAGTTTGTTCAAGCAGTTGAACAGCTTGGCGTGGACAAGGCCGTGCCTTCAAAGATTCTTGAGCTTATGGGAACTGATTGTCTTACTCGCCATAATATTGCCAGCCATCTTCAAGTATGCACATACCTTTTGCTTTTTACCTTCAAGTATGCACATACCTTTCCAGAAACAGGATGCATCAACTCTTAATCTCATTTGTAAAATGGTTTAGTTTGCAGTTTTCCTTTTTCCTAGGCTAGCCTACTATGTTGGCTAATTTCTTATATTTGTCACTTTTTTTCTGGCTAATTCAATAATGTGTAGTCAAATGAGTTTCTCTTAATTTGCAGAAGTATCGATCTCATAGGAAACATATGCTAGCTCGAGAAGCAGAGGTAGCAACCTGGAGCCGAAAGAAGCAGCTATACAGAACCACAGGGAGCACAGGCAAGAGTGATGCAAACTCTTGGGCTGTACCCGCCACGGGGTTCCCCCCAGTGACATCAGTGTCTCGTTCTAGACCCTTCCATGTTTGGGGTCATCCATCACCAAACCAATCGTTGGTTTATATGTGGCCTGGTCATCCAGCCTCGTCACCTTCTCCTCCTGCTTGGGGTGCTGGTCATCCTCCGCCACCATCTCTACCTGGGGACCCTTCTTTCTGGAACTGTCACCACCAAAATGTAAGTTCATCACTTATATATTGTTCTGTGGTTACTCTTCTGGTTCTAATGGCTCCTTTCGACATATGTAGGTTCCTGCACAAGGAATGCCTTACTATCCCTCTCATTTTCCTCAACCGGTAACTACTAATAACATACTAGTTGTTTGATTTTCAGTGGCATCACTGTGGTTTTTCGTGTTCATGTCTAATCTGAAAGTGCCGATTCACATAAATGATGATATGTTTCCATTTGACCAAACAATGATGCAGACATTTGCAACTCCACCGGTCCAAGGACTACCACCTTCTTCTATGTACAGAGTAGCACCAAGCATAGGTGTCCCTGTCGGCCTAACTGGACAAAAACCGGTACAACCACTAATGGAATCTCACCTGGTGAGATTTTTTTCTTCAGCCCTTTACTTCGCATCACATTCGTTCAAAAGTAATTCTAAGATGGTCGCTGAAAAAAGGCATCGACTGAATCAGTTCATTGGCTCTTTGTTCTAAATGCTGTTAGTTTCTTTCTAGCTTTCTGACATCCAGTAAGACTGAATGTAGCGAATTTAACCAGTGAACAAATTGTTTCCAGCAGTAACTAAAAAACTTAGACGAACCTAATGATCACAGACAAAACTAGGAACAAAGTGTCTCATGATTTACTTTTATGTAAAGACTAAATAGCCTACACTTAAGTGATTAGAAGGTAAAACTAAACTAAACTAAAGAAGAATTAAACAAATAACGCTTGATTGTAAAACTGAACTAAAGAAATAAAATCATTAGCAAGTAGCAACCTTCATCCAGGATCTTCCCATGAACAAAGTTTAAATCGAGGATGCTTATTTCTTCTAAACTTCCGACTTGGTTCTTTAACTGCGTCATCCTAGCATTATTGTTACTATTGTGACTCAAGTATCTACACTATGGTCTATTTACATTATATTTGAATCTTGTAACACCACTAGATGATGCATACGTACTAAATCTTTATCCGTGTCACATGTAAGTGGTAACTAGATGTAGTTTGAATCTATCATGGCATTACATTCGATGCAAAAGCTTGAAGTATGTTGTCAATATTACCTTATGTTTCTGACTCCACAGTCATAAATGTTGTGGCAGTCTACGGAGAGCATAGATGCAGTTATAGGGGACGTCCTATCAAAGCCATGGCTGCCGCTGCCACTTGGGCTCAAGCCCCCATCCACAGACAGCGTCGTGGTGGAGCTGCAACGCCAAGGAATATCAAAGATACCACCAATCCGTGCTTAACCAGAAGTTCGTACGATCTCTCCCATGTTACCTTAGATGGAAATTATCTCCGTGTGCATAACTTGTCTCCTCAGTCCTCCTCCGTTCTTAGTTTTGTCTGCCTGACGAGTTGAATCGAGCTACTCCAGCGAAAGTTCTTATATGAATCGCGTGAGCATAGAGCGTGTTCGACGTCGACGACGTGACATAATCTTTGGCACCAGATTCATATGAATTTTCCATATAAGTGGAAGTATGGAAGTCGAATGTTGTGAAAATATTTGTAAATGAGGACACTCTGTGACTGGCTTTAATCCAACAGTAGTCTCAACTGAGGACACCATGCACTTGCGTGGGCCCCCTTGCTCTGTTTTTCTCTCACATGTTTGAGATCCACACATTTGTTCCATTTTATGCACTTCATTATCTCTAAAGATAAAATTTGATTTGGTTCAAAATTGATCGTGCACATGTATGTATCTTTTAAAAAAATCGTATAATACTTATGACCAGTGGCGAATCTAGGAATTTATATTCGGGAGTACGAGTAGTCGAATAGGAATAGGGGTACATTTTAATATAAAATTAAAATTTTCTATATATATATATATATATAATAGTACTAAATAAATAAATAAAAAGGGGGGGTCACTTGAACCCCCTGGTTACCACCTCCCTCCGCCACTGCTTATGATAATTCGCTGCAACAGCACTCGGTCTTGCCCCATGTTCGACCCCCTTTTTTGGTGTTGTTGTGAATGCTCTCCCTTGGTTGCGCCTCATGTTAGATCCATTTTTTTCGTGTCGTTGTGAATGCTCTAATAAAGGCATTTTCAATCATTTATACCAAACTCAAATCCATTTTTTGAGCGTATACATGTATGTATCTTTTAAGAAATCGTATACTTTATGATACTCCGCTACAACAGCACTCCCTCGGTCTCGCCCCATGTTCAACCCCCTTTTTTTGGTGTTGTTGTGAATGCTCTCCCTCGGTTGTGCCTCATGTTAGATCCATTTTTTTTTTCATACAGTTGTGAATGCTCTAATAAAGGCATTTTCAATCATTTATACTAAAACTCAAATTCAAACTTAAACTCATTTTTGAGTATATGTGTCACACCAAAAACTAATTTTACATCAATCATTTACACCATTTTTGAGTATATGCTTTATATTATTCAATTATTTTTTCTCTTTCGAATTTTATCAATTATATATTAAAATTTGTGTAATCTTCAAATAATTTTTTTTATGAACCTGAGGGAGTACATTATGTATATATCAAATCACTCATGATTTTCCAAAAGGATGGAATAAACAGCAAAGCCCAATCTTGGTTTGAAAGTAAAAGTTGGGCCGTCGTAAGTAGCCCAATTTTGCATCTCCTTTTACACTAACTTCACACTTTGCTTGGCGAAAAGGAAAGCTTCTCTCTCATTATTTATTCATATACACTCACTCCCGGCTTCGTTCAGCTCAATTTCATTCGTCTAGGGCTCAAGATTGCTGTGTCGATCCACAAATTGTGTTTCTCTATCAATTTCTCGGCAATCTAGCACTACACATGGCACCTGCGGAGCCTAACAGCAGTGGCGGAGCCACCCAAGGACAGCCGCCGGTTAAGGCGCCGGCGAACGACGCCAAAAAAAAGGATGAGAAGAAGGACGAAGATCTCGTAAGTTTGTAGAAATGATTGTGTCACTTAAATGAGCTCGGAATTTGGCGCCGATCGACATTTGAAGCTTAATTCATGGATTCATGCCCCTCCCCTTTGTTTTGTGTTGTAGTCGGAGGAGGACTTGGCGTTGAAGCAGCAATTGGAGCTGTACGTAGAGAGAGCACAGGATACGGATCCTGGATTGCAGAAAGTTGCGCTAGAGAGCATGCGGTGAGTGGTCTTAGTTAATCTATTCAGAATTGAAGTTAGCTGGATGATTTTGTAAACTTTTAGCTGTGCTGCAGTTTAGTGCATTGCCTAATTGAATTGGAATTCTCTCGATTCAGTTAGATTGACATCAACCACTACGTTTACAGCAACAAAGTTGCATACCAGAAATTCCTTACCAAATATTTGAGGATTAGATATAAGCTTATGCTGTTACTTGCTTTTCAAAAAAGCCTTATACTGTTTGTTTTTTAGTAGATTAATCCTTTTATTTTTTACCTTTAGGTAATGAGCTTCAGATTTTCAACTTGCCTTTTTTCTAGTATTAACCATGCAAACCTTAAAGTATGCAAACCTCGCATTAGTTTCTGTCCCTAGTTCACACTTTGTAACATTTCCATGAACTGAGTTTTGCTTCAGCATAGAACAAGTTGTTTGTGGATGCTTATAGTTAATTTTTATTATCTAGGCAAGAAATTCGTACTGCGACCAGCTCTATGACTTCAGTGCCCAAGCCACTGAAGTTCTTACGGCCTCATTATGGAACTCTACAAGCACACTACGAGAAAATGTCAGAATCAGATTTGAAGGTGATAGTTATTGATTTTGTTTTTTTTTTTCTTTCTTTCATGCTCACAGCTCACCTCGTCTCCGTTTATTTATCTTTTGACTTTGTTTGCTCCTTCAGAAACTGCTTGCGGACATACTCTCTGTTTTGGCCTTGACAATGTCCCCTGAAGGAGAAAGAGTATGTGGCATTTATTATTTGGTGCAATATAAAATAGTCTATGGTTCCTTTTCCAGCATATTAGTGCCTGTCTTTGGTGTCACTTATTGTCCCTCTGGCAAGCTTCTGGGACCTCTAAAAGACTAAATTATTCTATTTGCTGTTATGAATGCTGTTTTATTCCTTCATTTCTGATCAAACTCCATTGTTCAGTTAATTTTGGTTTTTGCTTGGCTTAAACCTCAAGCTGAGGTTCTTATTGAACAAATGAACAGCATATTTACTTTTAGTTACATGTGGGAGTCAGAACTATGTAAGCTAGAGCTAGTGAAGAATCTTTACCGCTTCTTTTTAGCTACAGAAGCTGTAAAAGAAATCCATTTTGGAATTGAAGTACTTTTGTAAGCTATATTATTACATATTGGATGCTCAGAAGAATCTCAAATTATCTCTGGTTGATTCTACTCATGAGTGTCATCATTGTCAGAAATGTTTTATTTGTTGGATATGGTCACTGCCTCATTCTTTATGAAAATTACATAATATATAATATTTTCTGTATGCTGGTGTAGAGTGTTGTGAATTTTAACCAAAGAAATTACAGAGACTTACTTTGAATTCCCAATTTCATACTGAGAGGAGAGCCAAAAGTAAATGGTGACAATTTACGAATTTTAGATTAATTTTCAAATTCTTGGATGGTAGTAGGAATATTACTTGACAAAGCTTGGGTCGAGTCCTTTCAAGTGCATGAATGAACCTTATGTCTAAAATAGTGCTCCTAGAAGTAGCCTGAAAATGTTTCATCACCTATCATATCTTTCTAATTGAAATGTCTGCTGTATTGCATTCTTCTGTGTAACCATCATTTCAAATTCATTAATTTCAGGAGAGCTTGAAATACAGATTACTTGGTTCTGATGGTGATATTGGTTCATGGGGACATGAGTATGTCAGGTGAGGATTTACACTTCTTGTTCTTATTATCTAACAAGTGATGATTCTCCTGCATGATAGCAGAAATTTCAACTAGTGCATTCTACATAATTATTTCATCCCCCGTCAGAATGCTTTTTATACTGCTGCTAAAGATTTTATGTGAGTATGGAGTACGATAATCTTCATTTGTAAATTAGAAGTTCATTGGATTCATTTGGGACATTTCTTAATCACCAATTTCTAAATCTTTACATAATGTACCATAACACATATCTTCTGGCACAGTTTATTTATTGCATTCCAACTGTAACTCTTCTTATCTTATACTTACATGAGACATGTAGAGCATATTACCATTTACTGTCAATGATTATATGTGTGTGTGTGTGTCTGTATTAACTATAAATTCAATTTGGCTTGAGGTTATTATTTTTCTTATATACTAGCTGAATATAATCCCAAAAATTGTGTATGAGTTCAGTCTGAAGTTATGAATGTGTTGCAGGAACTTGGCTGGGGAAATTTCTCAAGAGTATTCAAAACGACAGGTGATAACTTCTACACGTGATTTGAGGAAAATGCTTATTGCTTGCAAAAAGTTTGAGCTTCTTCCCTTGCATCTCAAAAGTATAATCGCAAATCGATTCTAAATTGGTTACCGATTTTCTTTAGTACATAACATATACTCCCTCGGTCCCCAATAGCATGCAACATTTAAGTTACCCAAAGTTATAAGAAAATGGTTGGTAGATGTATTTGAGTTGATACTTGATAAATGGTATTGCAAGGGTCCCACTATGTAGAAATGTTTTTGCTAAGAGTGCTTGTAAGCTTGAAATGTAAAGTAGACTCTAAAGGCAGGTTCTAAAATGGAAAGTGGTATGCTTTTAGGGTAGAGTCGATTAGTCGAAGACCAAATATAGTATTTATTGCATACTAGTTCGGGACACAAGGAGCATGATCTACATTACATATAGTCAACATATATGGTTAATGCATTAAAATGTTGATAGTTAATGGATATAATATGATACTATCACTTTCCATGTATAGTAATTGAATTTGGGAGGAAACATTTACTATTTCTGTATTTTAAGAAGCCTTGTGATATATTTGTACACCCACATATATACGTTCTGATGAATATACCAATTTGGAATGCTAAACATTTTCCATACCTTCTAAATTTCCATGTATTACAGATCGAAGAAGCACCAATACATGATCTAATGGACCTGGTGGTTCAAATTGTTGCGTTCCATATGAAGGTATACTAAATTTTTTACTCTTTGTGAAACAATTAATGCATAGCATGGTAAGTTAGAGGACTTTGTCTGGGGTAGGCAGTTCATCAATCTAGAAAACATGGAGATTTACATTTATTAACGTGATGCCTTCATATATGCTTCTCACTCTTGTGATATGTATCTAAGCATGGAAATTTTATGTATTTGCAGCATAATGCTGAGCCTGAGGCAGTCGATCTTCTTATGGAGGTATTGTAACCATCTTTTATAATTGGATTTTTGATGCTACTTCTAAACAACTTTATATGTGACTAGAAGTTTGGCCTATTTACTATCAGGTTGAAGATCTTGATCTGCTAATGGAACATGTCGATAGTGCAAACTATAAACGGACATGCCTCTATCTTACTAGTTCAGCAAAGTAAGTGTGTTGTCATGCCTATAGCTTGGCTTTTGGTTTTGTTAATTCTGTATGTTAATGCTAGGGTGTTGTTATGTTTTCAATGGAATCAAGGTTACACAGAACTGTCTTATTTCTCCTGATGTTGGAGTTAGTTCATAAGTCGCACTTGTCCATTATTACTGCCTATATTTTAGAATAAGTATGATATGTGGGTGTATTGTTTGGTAGCTGAGCTCTGATAGCTAAATTTCACTCGTTAACATTGCTGCTTTTTATTTGAAAAAGATTCCACTGAAATTCTGCATCAGGTGACCTTATAAGTTAGTACAGCAGACAGCCGTCTCTTCCTTTTGATAGCTAATTACTCTTATATGGTGATGATTGCTCATTGCAATGCTGCATATCGAAAATTTCCAGATATCTTCCCGGACCAGATGACATGTTAGTTTTGGATATTGCACATTCTATCTATATGAAATTTGAAGAGTATCCAAGAGCACTGCAGATTGCGTTGTATCTCGATAACTTCCAGGTTCATACTTCTGTATTTATGAGATATTGTAGCAAATAAAAAATTATTGGGATCAAACTTAGTAACTTTATATTTGTTACGAAATGAAAATTCCAATATGATATACTTAACACATTTAGTGGAGAAAACTATTATCAAATTTCCGCATTAGTTATGTTGACTGGGTGCACCATTGCAGTATGTGAGTGAACTTTTCCAGCGTTGTAAAGATCCTCTGAAAAGGCAGCAGTTTTGCTTCATCCTGGCTCGCCATGTAAGTTATCTTGAATTTGGTCTTTCAACCCAATTATGCTGCCATCAAAACTTCCCCTTTCTCTTTCCCCAATCCCATTTAGATTTTTCTTCTTTTATGCTGTTTTGGTGTTGTCTTGGTTAAATGGGTGCATGGATAGAGTTCACATCTTGTTTCTAATATTTGGATAAGTAGTGTCCAATCGGGTAGCTTGTAAGGGCTCTGCCAATAGAATGAATAATGTGCCGTGGTGGTGGTGCACATATTTTGTCATACAAGCTTTTGCCATGTAAGTTTAGTTTTGTTATGATTCCTTTGTAAGGTGGTTCGTTTGATCATGTCCTGCAAGGATACTTTTCTTTTGCCATTATGGGGGTCACACTGAAGTTAGGTGTGGAGGATGGAAACTGGAAAGTCTAGTTGATGATAGTTTGGTGCCCCACTTACTTGATTTTATTTCATTGTCAATGCATATCCTCAATAGTGCATGATTTTCTGAGATTACACTCACTAAAATGAACTTATGTCAATGCGCAAAAATGTAATCTTGTTACTCTTGTTATCCTAAGAGAGAGGCACTGTTTTGCATTTAGTCTCACCTGAATTTCTTCCCATCAGTTACAATGTGCTAATGGTACTGTCATGTGCAGGGTGTTTCTTTTGAACTTACTGAAAGCATGATTGCAGACGATGGAGAAAGGTATGCTTTGCAAGAGATCATCAACAATACCAGATTGAGTGGAGGCTATCTAACACTTGCTCGTGATATTGAAGTCATGGAGCCCAAATCTCCTGAGGATATATACAAGGTAGACTCTCTTTAGCATTGATGTTCTGTTAGCTATGATTGTTGCATCATGCATTTATTCTTGACTTGTCGATAAACATCCAATATTAATATGGACATACCCCATGCTGGTGCTATTGTTTTATTTATTTTCCATATAGTTCCTTCAAGATGAACGTAATGCTCAAAATAATTTGTTTGTTTCTATATTTTTTGTTGGCTTGGCAGGCACATCTAATTGAAGGCCGTGGTAGTGGTGGGGGAACTGTTGATTCTGCCAGGCAGAATTTGGCAGCAACATTTGTTAATGCATTTGTAAATGCTGGTTTTGGTCAGGTTCGTATAAGATTGCATGTGCTAATCGCAAGGGAATATTTTCCTATGTTTCTTTTATGCTGAGTGTGGTGTTCCCTTTCGCCTGTGAAGGATAAGTTGATGACAGTTCCAGCTGAAGCATCTAGTGGTGGTTCTTCGTCAAGCTGGCTCTTCAAAAATAAGGAACATGGGAAAGCCAGTGCTACAGCAAGTCTGGTGTGTCTCTACTCTGTATTGCGCTCTTGCTTTTTATATTTTCTCATTTGGCCGGGCTAATCCTTCTGTTTGAACTTCTCTAGGGCATGATTATGCTTTGGGATATTGATTCTGGACTTGCACAACTGGACAAGTATTTCCACAGTCCTGACACTCATGTCGTAGCTGGTGCATTACTGGGAGTTGGGATTATAAACACTAACGTCCAGAGTGATTGTGATCCTGTAAGTTGTAAAGAATTTTTGCAATACAAAATCTTCTCCAAACGAAATTGAGGAAATACATTTGTATTTAGTGTTAATTTATAACCACTATGCTACTAAATATGTAATTTAATTTGTTCCTGAGCTCTAAAATGTTATATGCTTTCTCAGGCATTGGCACTATTGGCGGAGTATGTGGAGAAAGAAGATGCTTCGATTAAAATAGGTGCAATAATGGGTCTAGGTCTTGCATATGCAGGTTCTCAAAATGAGCAAGTGGGTTTTCTTTCTCTCACTTTTCATTCAAATTGGCCGACCAAAAATTTATATCCCTGATTATATGCAGTTTATCTAATTTTTATAACATTATCAGATACGTAGCATATTAATGCCCCTCCTCCTAGATGGAAGATCATCTGTTGATGTGATTGCATTTGCTGCTATTGCGTTGGGCCTAGTATATGTGGGTTCTTGTAATGAAGATGTTGCCCAGAACATTGTACTTGCATTGATGGAACGAAGTGAGGCAGAACTGGGGGACCCCTTAGCTCGTTTCTTGCCTTTGGGCCTCGGTCTGCTTTTCTTAGGGAAGCAGGTAATCATTATCTCCCTCCGTGCTTAAAAATTAGCTACCCCGTGCCTCTTCGCCTTCCAATTAATAAAACTTGATTATCATTAGGGACCATTCTGTATAAAACCGGAAAGCTTCTTGTTCTGTCTTCTTTAATGCTCCCTTTATAGTTGCTAATATTTTATCTCTATATCTGACAGGAAAATGTTGAAGCTACAGCTGAGGTTTCAAAGACATTTAATGAAAAAATTAGGAAACACTGTGACATGACCCTCCTATCTTGTGCATATGCAGGAACTGGAAATGTTCTGAAGGTAACAAATTCTTAATGTTGGTTGGACTGAGGATGAACTTTGCTCCAATGTCTATTATTTTACCAAATTGCATTTATCACAGGTGCAACACTTCCTGGGTCAGTGCGCACAACATCTTGAGAAGGGCGAATCCTACCAGGGGCCAGCTGTTCTAGGAATTGCTATGGTAGCAATGGCTGAAGAACTCGGGCTTGAGATGGCCATTCGTTCACTGGAGCATCTTTTGCAGTACGGGGAGCAGAATATTAGAAGGGCTGTTCCATTGGCACTTGGTCTCCTTTGTGTATCTAATCCTAAGGTAATATGCTCTTGGTGTCTCCAGGTGTAAGAACTCAAGGATGGAATTCTATGCTCTTATTAGAAATGATTGTATGGATCTGCTTCTTTCAACCCTAGAAAATGAACTAATGGGTTATTGTTGCTTGACCACTTGTATATGATAGCATCAGCAATAGTTACTGAACTTATATAGTGCAGGAATCCAAATATGTTTATGATGTGGACTAACCATTATTGATAAATTTGTTTTATGGAAGCAATTTCTGAAATGAATCTTACGATTGTCCGGGAAGTTTCATCTAGAAGGACCAGTCTTCCTAGACTTCCTGTTAGTGCTTGTATTGTTATCTACTTGTCAAATTGATTTGGTGGCTGTTTTGGACAGGTCAATGTCATGGACACATTAAGCAGGCTCAGTCATGATTCAGACTCGGAAGTTGCAATGGTTATATTAATCAGCCTGTTCATTATTCCTTGATATTTCACATTCTGTGTGCTAAAAACCTTTGTTTCTAAATACGCATGCCTTCTTGATGTTACAGGCTGCCATTATTTCTTTGGGTTTGATTGGTGCCGGGACCAACAATGCCAGAATAGCTGGAATGCTTCGCAATCTGTCAAGCTATTATTATAAAGATGCTAGCCTTCTTTTTTGTGTATGGGCTCAATCCGACTGTTTGAACAATTCTCCTTTTTTTTCACGTCGAAATGCAAGTATTTATATTATAGATTCTAAAATGCAGGTCCGCATTGCTCAAGGTCTTGTTCATCTTGGCAAAGGGTTGTTGACTCTTTCTCCTTATCATTCTGAACGTGCTCTCCTGTCACCGTAAGTTACATATCGAAAATTCTATTTGATTTTGATCATTCCCTAGAGCCTGAAATAGGAGGCCTATTGGAAGATAATAATCTTGGCTCCGTTTTATGCCTTCTACCAGGACTGCACTTGCTGGACTTGTGGTCATGCTGCACGCATGTCTCGATATGAAGGCTATAATCTTGGGGAAATATCATTACGTTCTATACTTCCTCGTTCTAGCCATGCAGGTAATCCGAATAATGATGGATCCGAAGCAATGACGGCTTCGTATTCTTTTTGGTCCCATTCTTCTCCGTTCTTCCCCTTCCTCAGCATCACTATGCTATTTTTCTAAACAAAGCTGTCTGTCTCACTCACCCACAGCCAAGAATGCTGTTGACCGTGGATGAGAACTTGAAGCCTCTCTCTGTACCCGTCCGTGTTGGCCAAGCTGTTGATGTCGTTGGCCAAGCAGGTCGACCCAAGACCATAACCGGTTTCCAGACCCACTCAACTCCCGTCCTTCTGGCTGCTGGTGACAGAGCCGAGCTTGCAACTGAGAAGTAAAATTTCATCTATATTTTTCGTTTTTCGTCCTCTACCTGAACTGCACACTAATGTCGGATGCTTTTGCAGGTATATTCCCCTTTCGCCCATTCTCGAGGGCTTTGTCATCCTGAAAGAGAATCCAGACTACAAAGAAGAGAGTTGATAGTTGATCCTAAATAGGGTGGGCAATGGTTCAACGTCGCCTATTACCTCGTTTAACCTTGCACGGGGTGCAGAACCGCGTGTCCAGTAAGAAGTCTGGATGAGCAAAATGGCAATTTGGTGCTATTTTTATTGTTTCATCTATTTAATGCTGGATGGTTTTATACTAACTACACCATTTTTGAATATTTACACACACTGTAACTTAATTTCAGCTTAGGGTTTAATAGATTATATACATGTTCTCTCCATATATGATTTCTTATGTATGCGTGTGTGAATAGTCACTTGCAACTTACAACCTCTTACATGTATCCAAAATCTTGCATTGTAAAAGATGATAGATTCCAATGTGTTCTGTCAAAATACAAAAATAAATAAATTTAAATGTTATATGAACGTAAATATCATATCATATCACGTACGAGTAACTAATAAAATATTCTAGTCTATAAAATACTTGGTTCTAAATGTCAAGTGAAAAAGAACCCGGTGATTATAATCTAAATTAAAAAGTTATACATATATCTAAAAAATACTTGATTCTAAAAAGTCCAAAAAATGAAAATGGATCTTGTGATTATATCTTGATCCAGAGATTGGTAGTTACTCTAATTTACCATAAAGCAAAAAGAAACTAAAATGACATGCTACCTCCGATGTCACATTTATTTTTTTCACTCAGTTCTGTAAAAATGATAGTAATAAATAATTAAAATGAAAAATAATAAAGTAAGAGAGAGAATAATGTAAAGAAGACTCTTCTTTATCTTATTCTCTTTCTTATTTTACTATTTCTCGATTTTAACTATTTATTATTATTTTTATAAAACGAGTGCAGAAAAATAAATATGACAATATGCGAGACGGAGGTAGTAGTTCATAGACGCTAATGAATTTCACTCTAATTTAGCAAGAAGGCAAAAAAGAAACTAAATTAACATGAGGCAAATTAGTTATTTTAGTTGTAGTGTTTTAAAATGAATTAAATTTATTTATTTTTAATATAGAAGATTAGTAGTAGTAGTAGTGAAACTTAATTAACAATAGAATTTTTAATCCATTTATAAAAATCAACTAATTAATTAATTAACAAATAGCGTGGCGGCCTCTCTGTGTGTCTCTTTCCTTGGGGTTTAGATTGTCTCTAGGGTTTTTGAGCTTCCACTTCCCACACCCAAATTACAGACGCACTTCACACAATGAAGGTGAAAGTAATTTCTCGCTCTACCGATGAATTCACCCGAGAACGAAGTCAGGACCTTCAGGTTTTCTCCATCCCACCACTTTTCCTAATGCCAATTTTTTTGATTTTGCGATGGGGGCAAATTGATATTTTGGGGGTTTTTTCGCAGAGGGTGTTCCGCAACTTTGATCCTACCCTTCGCACCCAAGAGAAAGCAGTCGAGTATGTTCGCGCTCTCAATGCAGCTAAATTAGATAAGGTGGCTCTCTCCTCTGATATTTGGGTGTAACAGTTTTTTTAATAAATATTTGCAGCTCAATTTTATGATTAGATGAGTAAATGGCTGAAATTTGGGCTCTTTTGTTGCGTAGATATTTGCGCGTCCTTTCATTGGGGCCATGGATGGGCACATTGATGCGGTTTCGGCGATGGCTAAGAACCCAGCTAATTTGAAGTGGCTTTTTTCGGGGTCTATGGATGGAGGTATGCTTTTGTTGCAACTTTCTATGTATTTTGATATGTTGTTGTATAATACGAAGGAATGAAGCAAATTAAAGATGAGGATAGTTATTGGTTGATTCAAAAGAAATTGCTTGATTTGTTCTTTGAAGGTGGAAAATGGTGTTTAAGCATTTTTATAAGTGATGAGATGTGTTTTTATTAGAAACTAACACTCCTACTTTGTTTCCATCTACAGATATTCGTCTTTGGGATTTGGCTACTAGGTAATGCAAACAACAGCCTCTGACTTGTTTCATATATTAACTAATCTTGGGATAACTATTTAGATTTCCCTTTCTTTCCGCATATGTATTTGTAGCATGTAGATATACTAATATCTTAAGTGTAACATTTGGTCAAGTGCATTTGTTGGATGCTTAAGAGAAACCTTTGCATATTAGTTAGCAGATGGCTGATATTTTAGTTGTTTATGCCTTGAAAATGTATATTTGCTGTGCCATCAGGCAGACAGTATGCCAGTTTCCTGGTCACCAAGGTGCCGTACGGGGTCTGACAGCATCAACAGATGGTCGTGTTCTTGTTTCATGTGGGACTGATTCCACGTAAGGCTTTATATCTGAATGTCTAAAACTGTTCAAGTTTTGGTTTAGATGGGAATTCTTATACCTATACAATGTTGGATTGGTTCTTCACTTTTCAGTGTCAGGCTCTGGAATGTTCCCCTTCCTACTCACGCCCAAGATGATTCATCGGATAACGAAGCCAAGGTTAATATTTGTTATTTATCTTTTCTATCATCTCAGTTCAAATACCAGCTGATCTTCTGTTACCTAAACAAGTGCATTTGGATTTGGTTTTCTGGCAGCCACTAGCAACCTATGTTTGGAAAAGTGCCTTCTGGTAAATTTTATTTGTTTTATATGAAATGTCTTACGTGACTTCACAACTATGCATAACATAATCTGGTTTTGCTTCATAACACTCTTGATTTAAAACACTTCTTGTCTCCGTCGTGTATTATTCTCTCTCAGGGGTGTTGATCACCAAGAGAATGGGGAACTTTTTGCCACAGCTGGAGCTCAAGTAGACATATGGAACCACAACAGGTTTTTAAGTGCCTTCATATGTATGTTTTGTTATTTGAAAATGCATTAGGTTCCAACACATTATATCTCTTTCACAATCAGGTCTCAGCCAATCAACACTTTTGAATGGGGCAAAGATACAGTTATATCTGTGCGGTTTAATCCAGGGGAACCAAATGTATTAGCAACATCAGGCAGGTCTGCATTTTTCATGACTGCAGTATTTTATTCAGATATCTGTAATGTGCTCTCTAACTAACTTCCCTGTGGTGTAAAAGTCACTATTCATGCATGAAAAGTATTGTATGCATAGTTATTGACGATGCAATGTTCACACAGACTGAGTTTTGACAAGATTGGCATGTGATTTTAGGTAGCTATATTAAAATTTTTCACCTTTGCAATTGCAGTGATCGAAGCATTACTATATATGATTTACGGCTGTCTTCTCCTGCAAGAAAGATTATTATGCAGGTTAGTGAATTGAATTTATTTTGTCTGTATGTGAACAATACTTTTTGTTTATTACGTGACATATCCATGTTTAGAACTTGCTGGAGCTAAAATATTTTTGGGCTTATATAATGAACTCATTAGTTGCTATCACATTTTATTATAGTTAAGAATTTACCCTAGAAATAGAAATTACTTTTAACTAGCTCCATTCCTAGTTCTCCTTGAGTGGCATTGTCTGTTATTGGAATATTGGGTACTGTGTTACTTTTTTACGCTGAAACAGCATATAACTTGAGTTCCTGCAATGACTTTATCGCTAATATCTACTGGCATGTTATAATATTTTAATTTTAATTGTTCTAATAATAAGGTTTCTTGCATTAAGACTAGTTGATATGCCTGCATCTTCCTACAGAGGTATCATTCTCTACTAGCATTTATTAGAAGTTAAAAGCATTTGGTAGAGAGCCAACATATTGTCTCTCTCTTTAGGGTTTGGAAGAGAGCTCTGCATTGCTTGATTATTGGCCTGAACTCAATTGTTTTTTGATCTGAATATATGGATCTTATAGACTTGTACTGCTGAAGAATTGAATGTTAAGCTGCGATTTTATGATGGTCACGTCGCATTTAGCAATCTGTTTGTTTACCTTTTGTTTTTTATGGATGCTCATCGGCCTAATTTTTACATATATTATTGCATTTTATTTTAATTAGTTAATTACATTTCCTAAAGATTTGTCTCGTCTTCCACAGACAAAAACAAATTCCATAGCATGGAACCCAATGGAGCCTATGAACTTTACAGCTGTAAGCTAATTCTGCAACTACTTGTCTTCCTTTTCTCGTGTTTTCTTTTGATGCCCATTTGGAAACTAAAAAAGGCTTTGTAAATTTGAATAATAGCAGCTAAATGTTCACAAGAAACGAAAAAGTGTGTTTTATACCTGGGTGGGAGCTCTGCTCTTTTTACCTATGGACTTCGTTTGGACTTTGTTCTTTACAACCTGCTGCATGTGTCTTCTCATGCTGCATTAGGATGCTGGCTTCTTACGTGTTATCTGGTTTCATTTTCATCATTTTCTAATATATCTTTGAGGCAGTAGTAGAAGAAATGCTATTGATATATACACTTAATTGCAGTGCATCATATATTATTCAATTTCTCAATAAGCATGTAAAATTTGGTGGGAATATATGCATTAAAAACTTAGAGCTTGTTTTCCTTGATTCCTTCCATGGTGTGAAACTATACGTTTTGAACTGCTATGATCATAAATTAAAATATCATGTCAATTCAGGCAAATGAAGATTGCAATTGCTATAGTTATGATGTCCGAAAAATGAATGAGGCGAGATGTGTGCACAGAGATCATGTTTCTGCAGTGTAAGTCTCAACTACTAATTTCTTACAAGTCGTACTAATTTTTGAGGTTGTGATTTATTATGCAGTGCAAACATTTTGCTTTACTAACTTTTCATGGCTCATCACAGAATGGATATTGATTATTCACCAACTGGCCGTGAGTTTGTAACTGGATCTTATGATAGAACTGTAAGAATTCTGTTTCTTATCTTTATTACTTGTTGAATCGTTATATGTTCTTTCTGAGACGCATCTTTTGATGTCCCCATTGCACTTTGCAGGTCAGAATATTTCAATATAATGGTGGCCACAGCCGAGAAATATATCATACTAAGAGAATGCAAAGGTTAAGGACATTGAGAACTACTAATGTTGAATCCTTCTTATACAATTACTATGTGTTTTATGGAAAATTTCTATCGTAAACTATGAACTATGATTGGGTTCCTTAGATGACAAACTCACTTAGTGGCTAGGATTTATGCTTATGGCTTCATACCATGTCAGACGGTATATCTTTTTCTAACATTAGATGTGTCCTAATCTGTTTATTTTTCCTCATCTACAGGGTCTTTTGTGTTAAGTTCAGCAATGATGGAAGCTACATTATCTCTGGTAGTGATGACACCAACCTTCGACTTTGGAAGGCCAAAGCTTCTGAGCAACTGGGAGTTGTATGAATCTCTTCCTTCACAACTTTTAATACTTTCTTTTCTAGACGCAATTATCCTTTCCTATGCTGTTGCAACATGTTGAATGTATTTTATTTCGTGCTACAATTTTCAATCTCAAATATGGCATGTTTAGTTTCTATAGCTTATACCTGGTAGTTAATGGTCATCGACTAAACTAGATGAAGTAATAGGAGTGCTAAATAGTGGGTTCATGTAGTCAAAACGGGGTGTCTTTTGGTCAATTCTGCAAGCCAGAAGCCGTTTCTAGTGTAACTGAATCATTTGCATGCCTGCAGCTTTTGCCAAGAGAGCGTAAAAACCATGAATACCTGGAAGCTGTTAAGAATCGCTACAAGCATCTTCCTGAGGTCAAGCGCATAGTCAGGTACATTCAGTTTTATATAAATATCTACAAGTTTTTGTAGAACTATAGTTTGTGGTTGGTTCTAACTTTTAATAGAGTCAAATTTATTTTCAAGAGGTGAAAACTCTTCCTGTTGCATTTTAAAATGTAGGAAAGTCATACATTTGCTCTCTTCCAGAAATTTCCACTATGCATTTATTTCTCAAAATCGATACAAGAATTGCTGTAGTAAAAATGATATATGATCTGCATTGAAGACACCCTACCCCATACTGGTTGATAGTCATTCATTCGGGGGTGACGTACAGACTTGTCTGTTCCTATTATTGCACTTATTTAGATAGTCAAGGGGCAGTGAGAAAGATGGAAAAAGAAACGGCATTGCTTCTCTCTTCATATGTGTGTCTCCATTGTAGAACTATTGACCACATGTCCAAATATACATATAACCCGTCTTTCTTCTTTTTGTGTCTCGCTTATTATCCTTAATTGTGATGCTACAGGCACAGGCACTTGCCCAAGCCAATCTATAAAGCAGCTTCTCTGCGTCGCATCATGACTGATGCCCAGAGAAAGAAAGACGAGAGGAGGAGAGCTCACAGCGCCCCGGGCAGTATCATCAACAAGCCATTGCGTAAAAGAAGAATCATCAAAGAAGTTGAGTGATTTCTTGGTCTGATGCTTCACATGTGGATACACACCATTGAAGAACATTATAAAGGTTGTTGATGGGGAAAAGATCCTCTCTATGCTGGAAATTTTCGAGCCCATTCGGAAACTAACATACGAGTGTAACAGGTCTATCAGATGAGCTTATAATCTTATACTTCCATGGTGAACACCAATGCCACAAGTAAAATTTTGATCCAACTTTTTTCACTCATTCTATAGAATGCATTGTTCTGAGCCATCTAGGTTCACATTTTTTTATAAGTATATTTTAATATTTATTATACTTAACTTGTTTTCGGTTATATAACAAGTTAAGTATAATAGTGCTACAAAAATAATAAGCTCTTTCACTAATTATATTTTTTTACCAAGACTTTTTCACTATTACTCGTGGAAAATAGTTTTATAATTATATAGGTAATGCTAATTCGTAAAAAAGGGAAATCCAAATAAAAAAAAAAAAAAACTCACATTGAATTTCAAATAAAAAAATCTGAAATTTTGAAGTGTTGTAATTATAGGGGTGGGTCGATATGATATATCGTATCGAAAACGTTGTATCGTGTATTGTATCGAAAATATCGATATGAAAGAATTTCATATCGTTATTGTATCGAAAGTTTCGATATTTTAAATTTCGATATATCGAACTTTCGATATAAAATTTTTTCATATCGTTATCGTATCGATATTTCGATATATCGCACCGAAATTCGAAATATCGTTAAATATCGATATATATCGAAATTTTCGATATATATCGATATATATCGAAAATAAAATATCGATATATATCGAAAATTTTCGATATATATATATATATATATATATATATATCATATTTTCGATATAAAACGATATATCGCGATATAAGGAAATTCATATCGTTATCGTATCGAAAACTTACGATACTGTATCGTATCGTATCGAAAATTACGATATATCAAAAATTCAATAATTTTTCGATAATTTTCAATACGATACGAGCGATATATCATGTTTTCGGTATTTTTTCCCAGCCCTAGTTGTAAATAGAGATTTTTAGTCAATAAAATGGATGAAAATATTAAAAAAAAAATAAAGATCAAAATGAGATCTTTATTCTCACTTACTTTAAAGTCAATTGACAATTGAAAACTACTCCCTCCGTCCCCGATTAGGAGTCACGGTTTGACCGGGCACGGGTTTTAAGAAATGTAAAGAAAAGTTGGTTGAAAAAGTTAGTAGAATTCAAGATCCATCTTTTTATATTGGTTTTATAATAAAATGTGTGTGAAGTGAGTTAGTGGAATGTGGGACCTACTTACCATTTATGGTAAAAATGAAGTGTGACTCTTAATTGGGGACGGACCGAAATGGAAAAATGTGACTCTTAATGGGGGACGGAGGGAATATTTTAATAAATTTAAAGAAAAGAAAAGAAAACAACAAAAATAAAACAAACTAACTCTCAGTAGGGTTTTAGGCTCCCCTCAATTTGGGCGAAACGATAAACCAATAAACCCCAATTTCCTCATTTCATCCACCACAAAAATGGCTATCGCCGCCGCCAGATCCGTTTTCCGGTCGCCAGCTGTCCGCAGCGCCGCCGCAAGGCTGGGGTCCAAAGCGAAGTCCGCTCCCTCCCCCTCCCCCTCGCCATTCCGCCTCCCCTCCAGAACGCCCTTACTAGCTCCTCGCATCTTCCGGTACCTCTTCTATCCTCCATCCATCGATCTGAGCTATGGATTTGAGCTCAATTGATCAGTGCGATGATGTGATCGTGAATTTGATCAGTAATTTGTTTAATTTTTTTTCATTTTACGGCAGTTCGCCAGCTGAATTGAGTGCGTGCGTGGAGTCGATGCAGCCGTTCCACACCGCCACTGCCTCAGCGTTGATGACATCGATGCTCACCGTCTCTCGATTCGGTTACGGTTGGCTCGCTGAAGGTAGTTTGACAGCATCTTTTTATTTATTTTGTTTCTGTTATGAGTTTTGTTTCTATTTTTGTGTATTTGCTGGCTTTGTTTTGTGTTGCCTCATCATATTTTTGGTGAATGGCGACTGTGTGTGTGCGTATTTTCTATTGCATTTGCTACCTTCTCGTTGGAAAATGGTTTGCCCTTTGTTTCTGAATGATGAGATGGATGTGCTGCATATATATTCCATATAGGGAACTGTCAATTTGGTAACTTGCTTATATATCTAGCGAGTAATAAATAAATTTCATCACCAAACCTTTTGTGTGTGCCAAAAGGGGAATGTGTGCCAAAAGGGGAATGTGTGCTTATATATAAAAAGCAAAGGAAGGCTAAGATAATGTCACTTAAATAATTGATATAGCATATTGAGAATTTGCAGGCTATCTTATTTTTCACTGTTTTTAAGATTCCAGAATTTCACTGAGATTCCATGAGTAAGTTGTTTAAAGGACTCTTCACGTGGAAAACACTTATGCGTAGGGTAAGAACTTGGGTTCTTTTTAAGAGGATCGATTGACTTATGTCAGTGAGTACATTCAGTGTATTTGGATGCTTGCTCTAACCAGTAGTATGTCAAATCTTGTTTGTCTGCTGTAACCCCCAGCTATAACACTGACCACCGTATTCTTCTCTCCATGCAATTTTTTTGCCTTCTATTTATAAGTGAGGTAAACTTCAGCAGAGGCCATCAGACTTTCTTGTATACCATAAAAATCGTCATATGTATGACTCTTATGCTCCAATCCTTCATCTTTCTCCATAAGCTCTCTTTGCTTAGATTTCTATTTAGCCTAATGCTTAAAATTGGTATGCTGATGGATTGCCTAACCAACAGCTTTTCATCTTGATTTAGGTATCTAACGATGTAGAATCCTCTTTTGGTGACCTTGTCCTGTTTTCATGACCCTGGTGAGTCAGTTTTTCATGAAGAGTCTCCTGCCACCTGACAGTCTTTGAACCAATTGTATACTGATTAAGTTGAAGCTAGTCCACTACATGATGCTGTTTCATACGATATTCTGAATTCATCTTCAATAATTCCTTCCCTTCTTAGTACCATGGTCAACTTTCTAGAATACAATAGCTACTTAGATGACATTCAGTTCTATGACTTCTTTTACGAATAATTCCTATTCAATTTGAATACTATCATATGTCTTATCTTCGACATGCCTGTTTTCTTATTTTGATAAAGAAGTCCATGCTTCTTTCTTGCTGTTGTAGGCCTTGACAAGACTAGATGAAGATGGCAAAGCAAAGAAGAATTACTTGGATTATTTTTCCTTAGAAAATACCTACAAGAAGACAATGCTTAAGCTTAGACATGATTGGCTGCTTTTACATGAATAAAGACTTGTGTTTTGCAGTTGTTAAGAAACTATAGAACTCTCAATTGTAGATTTCTACTAACACCCTTTTCATTCTCAAACGCCCATGTCTCAGACATTCACGTTCGCTTATGAGTTTTCTTTCGCCAGATTGTGCATTTCCTAACTGTGTGAATTAGGTTTATGTGGTTGCTTGCAAGTTTTCTTCCATCATATTCTGTATTTCTCAATTATATAATGTCTCTTAACTGGATTAGTATAATATGTGTGATTAACAAATATGTGAACTCCTTAGAGTAATGTCATTCGTAATGTCTACTTATATTTCATCATTACTGAATCAGCTTGCAATGATGATGTGTGATGATCTTGATCTTTGGAAGCCATGGGATAATAAGTGTGCAAAACCTTCTTCCTTCTAATCATTGTTGTGAAGTGAAGAAAGTCTTGTTTGAGCTTGAAGCCCCAGTTTTACTGTATTCAGACAATAACTTTCTGATATTCTGATATGTAGCCGGGAGATGATATTAGCATATTTTCAGATCGTTCCCTGTTTGCTGTTTTTGTCTCGAACATTTCCCTGCCAGAAGTTGAATGAATCTCGTTTTTTGCCAGGTATTGATGATGCATAATGGAAGTAGTGGCATCTTCTTTGAAGCTTTGGCGTCAATTTCTCTGTTGAAACTATGTTTTGGATAATTTTTTTTAGTAGTTCAAAACATTAGTTGTATTAGATATAAACATGTCGTTACAACATTACAGAACTCTGATCTCGACAAGATTATTTTTCTATAAGATCAATTATCTTTACTTCTTCGATTCAATTTCTACTGCAATTATTGCCTTCTGCTCTTCTTGCTTCTCATCGGCTGCTACTTCCTTTGCATCATCTATTGCGGCCTTCGTGTCGCCTGCTGCTGCTGCTGTGTCGTCGTCTGCTACTTCTGCTACCACATGCTGTCTGCGGTATCTGAATATCACAAGACACAAGAATGCTGCCAAATGCATAGCAAAATATCAGCTAAACCATTACAGAAATCGCTACAAGGCAAAATCTCAGCAACGTTCGTCATTCATACCAGCAAATATTCGAGTCCTGATGGATGTTAGGTTCCAGAAGGCCGTCACGGCCGATGCAGCCACGATCTTTTTGTGCGCACAGCCTCCCCATACACCCAGTGCCCATGCTTTCACATGTTCAACTGTTCAATTCCAAGCATTTACATCTTTTAGTGAAAACAATTGTTAATGAAATGAAAAATGAGATTAAAACACACCACACCAACCTTTCTCGGATAATCGAGGAGAGTAAGCCGAGTATAACCTTGGACCAGTGAAGCTAGCAAAAAACCCTACAATAAAAGCATTCAAACATCAAGAACTTGAGACATTCCTCACTATTTCAAACCATGTTGTCAAAGCCTACTCACCAAGAGCACACAATCTCCATAGGGTGATAAAATGGCCATACTCTGCTCCCACAAGCAAGAATGGAACAACCTAAAACAGCCACAAGATTCATCAATGTCCGAATTCCATCAATTCAAGTCAATTTCAGACAGGCTATGTTTGAGATCAAGTGGAACTACTTTGAGGGTCATGTCTGGTTCTCCTGAAAAAACCTCTCTGGTTTTCGAGATCACGAGATTGGCAGCTGGAAGTATCAATCTCCCAACTCTTAATATATCATCTTCTTTCAACTTGAACTCGCGCTTCGCCTCCGCCTCTGCCCCCTCCCTGCATAATCTTCAACAAATGGTTCAAAACAAAAGGTAGTGTGAATGAAGCCCACATAGCTCTCAAATAGTTTCAGTGATCATATCCATACCTTTGCCTCACTGAGTTGGAGAAGAATGAAACTCCCAAGAACAAAAGTCCCACTTGAGATAGGAATGAGAAAATGCTGCTTACAAAATCATATGCAATTCAATCAAATCCCAACAAAATCTCACCAATAAAGGGAAAAAATCAAGATAAGTAATTGAAAGTTGAAACAAACCTAAAGCTGACTCCCTTTGTGAAACAAGAAGACAAGAAACAGAGAGTTCCAAAACCAAACCAAAGGCTTGATTTTGAGACATCTTTCCACATAACCAAATCATGTATAATCTCCCCAATCCCATCAAGATTGTAGACTTCACCACCAGCTTCTTCTAAAATCAGATTCAATTAACAAAAAAACATGAATCAATAAACCAACCCTAAACCTAGAAATGATGAATTTCGATGATGATCAATCAATTACTAATAAATGCATACTGTTTGAAGGGGCAATTTGAGATGAGGAAGAAGTATTCAATTTCTCCTTTCTAGATTGCCTCTTCTTCCTCGGCTTCGCCGCCAATTCCTCCACAATCTCCCTCTCCTCCTGATCGAGCCGCCGCCTCGATCTCCGGACGCCCCGCGGCGAGGCTGTGGAGGTCCTGCTCCTGCACCTCCTCCCATCGGCGGCGTCGGCTTTCGATCTTTTAAGAGGCAATGGGGAGAGAGCGAGAAGCTCCTTCAGCGGCAGGGTGTAGGGGGGCCTGGGGGAGACGGATGATTCCGGCGGAGGAGTCGAGATTTTGGGCGAAGACGGGACTATGTCGAGCGAGAGCTGAGTGATCGTTCCGCCGCTGTAGTGGCGGAGCTTCGAGAGGCGCGAGGCGGATTTGGTTCGGCGATCGGACGACTGAGGCGGTGGGGTGGAATCCATGGATTGATTTTGCTGATTTGATCGATTTAGGGATTTTTTTGATGCTTTGATTGATTTGGGGATTTTGATGAAGAAGGTGAGATTTTGAGAAGGTTTTTGTATTTGAAATTAGGCTCGGGTAGCCGTTGGAGAATGGGCTTTTGTTTTTGAATATTTTTAACGGCGGTTAGTGGGTTTCCACTACTTTTAACGGTAACGATGAAAAACAAGCTAGTAGTAATTTCTTTATAAATGATTGATTAATAATTGAGAGTCCTTTAAGAGAATTAAATTTAAATAAATTTTTTTAGTCAGTTGTATAAAATTTGAAAACATAAATTATGCAAATTTATAGTTTTTTCAATTGTAATAGATGTGTACAAAATAATGTGTTTTTAATTATACTAAAAACAAAAGCTATTTTTAAAAAATGATAAAAGAAAATAACAAACATTTATTTCATAAAATGATGTCGTTGAGTATCGGTGAAAGAGTCATTTAACGAAATTTTGTACGTATGAAACTTTTTGACTTAATATTCCATTTTAAAACATTATAGACCGACAAAAATTTAACCTATTTCTGTACATAGAAGAAACAAACGAGAAAAAACTAGAACTTCACAACTTAACAGGGGCGGATCTAGCATGGTTGATGGTGGGGCAAATGCCCCTCTGTCACGACCACAAACTTCCTAATGATAGTGACTGCATCTAAACGTGATTCAATAGCACCTTAGAGTCAAGGGATGAAAAATAATCATGATTTAAAAGAAGAAGCCTAGGACAAAAGTCCCGCAGGTGAAAGTGAAATGGGACAACATAAAGTCAGAGTGCGGTCTAGGTTCACAATCCTTCTAACATAGAATCCTATTACAGCGGAAACGTCCAAGACAAGGCAGTATGTATGGAGACATACTACCCTGGGCTACCTATTGACTTATGCGAGGATTCATGCCCAACACCATCGCCTGCCCGTCCACGTTCAACCTGCACATTTGAAAATAACATGCAGGGCTGAGTATTTGATATACTCAGTGAGCACATTGCCAAAAACAGTTTTGATTTTAATTGTCAAGCCACAGTTGAGAGATCACGGGGTTTTTATTTAAAAGGCCCGAGTCTCTAAATACTTTTCCTTTCATAAGAATTTTGATTGCGCAATCACGTAACATAGATATACCATATCTGAACCTTGTGTGAACCGGGAATGTGGCCACATTCCACGACGGTCACTGGACCGGCCAACCCCTTTTGTTAGCTCACGGTCCCCTTATGTGTACACTAGTCCGAGTAGGGTTTGCGGCCCTACTGGGACCCGAATTCGATTTAACTTGAATTGGCATAGCCAAGCAGATAGGTAATCATAAAACAAAACATGGCATGACAACATACTTGAGCAAAATTTCACATTTTCATACTAGAAACACGTTTTAAAAGAATGCCCACCTCAAAAGCTAAAGCTCCTTCCGGAAATTCCTTAACTTGGTCTTAGATGACGTTCGAAGACGTCCCTTTAGGAAATAAAATGATACTCAATTAGATTTTTGAGGTATCCATTAAGCTTAAACATGAATGCATCCTAAGTGCGTGATCATTTTACTCTTTCTCTAAATTTTCTAGAAGAGTTCTAGAATTCTTGAGTATTAATTAAATCAGCAGATTTAATTAAATTTGAGGAATTTATTCGCTTTACTAGAGGGTGTTACCTCCTAAGCCATTTATTTAAGTACTAAAAATTAGGCTCGAGGTCTATTCATCGTTAGCGTATTATAATTTCTTAAAATTAATCATCCGAGCACTTAAGCTAAGGTCCGGAAAATTAGGCTCGTCTTCGTGAAAATAATTAGCGAACCATTAATTATTTAATCAACATCATAGGGGAGCCCATGATTTAATTAAATTCTTAGCCTATACTTTTATTTTAGTTGGTGGTCCAGGCTTAATAATTAACTTTCATAAAAGGGCAGCCCATCTCTAACTATTTCCTTAGCCCAAGATTTAATTTACAATCCTAGCCCACTTTTGTTTAATTAGTGAAGCCCAAACAATTAAGAGAGAAGGGCCCAAACATACACTCCCAAAAACCATCGGCCTCTCTCTCTCAATTCACAATTCAACTAAAACCCCAATTCCAACCCTAGATTAGAAGGGAGGCGGCGGCGTCTCTTCCTCACGCCCCTCTCTCGCCGGCGATTCGCCGGCTTCGCTGTTCGCTGCTCCGGTCGGCGTCTTCCTCACGCCGCCGGAAACCCGCTCCTCCTCCCCGATTCGCTCTCGTATTTACACTGTCGATTACACAACAGCGGCTTCAGAGCCATCACTTCAGCTCCTCCACGGTGCTGCCGCCGCTGGTCACGGAACCAGCTCCTTCGCGTTGCTGCGCAGTCGGAAGAAGAGGGGAGGCATCGCCTCTGTAAATCCCTCTACCATTACTCTCGTTCGGTCCGCCGTTGGAGAAGGAGAGGAATCATCGCCTCTCTCTCTCTCTGCACTCACGGCTCTGTCCCGCCAGCACCGCCGACAGCTTGTTCCTCCTTCCATCTCTGCGACAACACAGCGCCATCACAGTCATTTCTCCGGCGCTAGGCCAGCTACGGCGTCGTCGACGCCCACGTCGCCATTTTTCCCTGCTGCCGGAGCAGCATCTGCTTCGAGGACGGTTCACGGCATCTGATCGACGCCATACGCTCCTCCATCGGCTAGACTCGGAACTGACCAAGCCTCACCGACGCCTCGTTTTGCCGCTGCTTCGCCGGGCAGTGGCTAAGTACTTAACCCCTCTCCCTAACTCTCTCTATCTTACACATCAGTGGAGTTTTGTTCCTTTTACATACTCTTGGTTTAACATAGGTGTTAAAGTGAAAGGGGCCCTATTGTTTTAGCATGATTAAAAATGTCGTTGAAACTTTGTTCCTAAAAGAAGAGCTAACCAAACTAAAAGGCAAAAATCCTAGTTGAAGCCATGTCTTGCATCTTGAAAAGGAAATTAGGACTCAGCATAATGTGCTTATGCGATGGTGCTCTACATGGAAGAAGATGAGTGAATCATAAAGGGGTCGTGTGTATGTTTACCTCTAGTGATGGTGGTTGTTAAACCTTTGTGTAGAAGATCTGTTCTCTTTTACTTTCTCTCTTTGCTCTCTTTCACAAAGACAATCTCTCTCGGTTTCTTCTCTTTAATGTGTATGGGTGATGTGAAGCTGATTTGAGTGTTGTGTGTGTAAGAAAATATATAGGAGAAAAGAAGTCTACATGTGGTTGGGATATTGGCAGAAAATCAAATCTGTAACTCATTGTCTTATGTTCACTTTAGTTGGCTGTTTACTCTTGAGTAATTAAGGAGCTGCTTTAGCTCTTTGTTCTCTTATTGCAGTCAATCCTTTCTGATGGTCTTCACCCTACTTTTATTTAATTTATTTTGTTTCTATTCTGGAGTACAAGTACTCTTGCATTCATATAACTTGTCTGATTATTGCAGGGTGCATAAGAGAGACATTGGGAGTGGAAAGGAGTGTAGGGGCTGACTTGCCATTTTTGGGGAGGCTCTAGATTTATTATGGGTAAAACAAGTTTGTTCCATTTCTCTTGCAAAGGGGCTCTTTTAATTCTCTTGTACATATGCATTAAATATCTTGTTTGTATTTTGCAGGTGGGGAAGAGAAGTGTAGGCTGCGTAGGCTGCTCCAAATGTGGCTGCCCTCGGCCCAAAGGGCTGACTTAATGGGCCGCGACGGGGTGTAACGTGGACTTGGTTAGAGAAGGCCCGAAAGAACATTTCCTTTGTATTTTAAATTCCTTTTTGTGGTTTCATGAGTTCAACAAGTAAGCTAAGTAGTAAGCTCAGGGGTGTGTACATATATTCTCATTCATGACGTCGACCTTGTATTCTTTTAAATATTAAATTTTGTTTACCAACGCAATTAAACACGACTTCATTTTTCATTCGTTCGTCGTTCCCTTCTCATTTGTATTTCGCAACTTAATGTTTAGTTAGGCATATCAGCCAAGGTTAACAACTAAATCAAACATTAACAAACATCTAAAGGATGGCATGCGTTCCTAAGCACGACAAAAAAAAAAAAAAAAAAAAAATTTGTAAGCTAAGGCGACTTAAGAGGCGGGTATTACACCCTCCTCACTCCTTCACCTTTACACATTTATCGCAAATTTTTTTAATATTATACATAGAATTATACCAATTGACATATAAAAAAATATCATATATTATAATTTTGCCGCTCTTACAATTAAATCCTAGCTCCGCTAACATTTTGTTTTAAAACTTTATGTACTAAACAAAATTTGATCAAATTTTGTTTAGTAAATAGTTATTATTCCTTAATATGTCCATGAACTAATTTACTTCTGATTTCAATAATCAATAAGATTGTTTTCCCTTTTTCTTTTGTTCTGAAAAATATAGAACATTATCAGCATAAATAATGCGAAAACATCTTAAAACCAAGAATGTCATTTCCTTAACATCCAATAAATAAAATTGTCTCAAACCATAATCCAAATTCAATCCACTAAAGTAACCAAGCACAAATTTTAATCTTTCTCCATAAAAAGTTCTTAGTAATTTTGATGGCATAGGAAACTGCATTTGCTACTAACAATCATCATGCATGAGATTTGATGAAGCACATATTCTCGATTCGAGCTTCATATATCCTTGAAGGTGCTAGAGTGCCTCGAGCAGAATGCTCTTATCCTCTCGAGCCCGTCTCTCAGGATAGCCGGCTCCACTGAGAAGCTGAGGCGCAGCCAGTTCTTCAGCCCCAAGATCGATCCTGTAACAAAAACACATCGGTTTTAAGAATTTGGGGCGAGCGAACGAAGGGAGTAGTATCCAACGGAAACTCCTAACTCATTCCAAGAGAAGTAGAAATTATTGTGTTTTTGCATATTCTAGTTACCTGGCATGATCATAACTGATTCCTCTCTAGCAAGCTTCATGGCGAAATCCACGTCATCTTTCACATCATCGAGCAACAAGGGATTGATCTCGATCTAGGATGCGTAGAGGTTGATGAACAGAGAGTGTGAAAATATGCAGTTAAAGTAAAACTAGTAAAGTGGTTTATGTTTAATTAAGCCTCTCACCATTGTAGACATAGCGCCTTCGGGTTTATGTGGGCAAGAAAGCGAGGGGATCTCGCTGATCGTAGCGTAGCACGCATCTGCAGATTCTCTAAGAGTGTCGTTTGTTCTTGAAAAGAACGCGTCTGTTGACTTCTCGAGGATTTCAGGAACAGCACCCTTCAGAAAATACTTCATCTCATAACGATACTCAAAACAGAAATCGTAGACAAATTTATTTAACGGTAACAAGGCAAACTCGAACAATAATCTTGAAACAAAGAATGAGCAAGAAATCGATCGTGTACCTGGATGAGAGTTGCGGGATCAGCTGTGATGCAGAGATAGTTTTCAATGGATTCAATGATCTGAAAGATAAACGAAAATCGGGTTATACATGTACATCATGATAGATAGCTATTTTTGTTCTAATTTTGCAATCGCTTTGATTGCAAAGAGGATTGGAGATCGAACCCCGGATTTCTTAAGGACTCCGTTGGGATCAGAAGCAGCAATCCAGCCGAGGCGCCAGCCTGGAATGAGCCATCTCTTCGACATTGATCCAAGAGTAAGCACAGGAGTGACTGATCCCAAAATCCCCATAGGCAGAAACTTGTTGCTCCCGAAAACAATATGGTTATAAACTTCATCCGAGATCAACAGAATCCCCAACCTCTGTGCCGTCTCTGCAATCTTTCAAACACGAAATCGTGTCAAAAACCTATTCTAGATTTCCAACAGCAATAGGCATATATCTATAGTTGGGTTACCTTTTGCATATGCTCAAATGTGAAAACATTTCCACACGGATTTCCCGGGTTGATTACAACCATGGCAATAGTCTTGTCATCTGCAAGAGCCTCAACGCCATCAAGATCGACCTCCCAGCCTCTCCCTGGCAGGAGGTTGAAATGACGGACCTCAAGATTGCTGAATGCAGCACGCGCTTCATACACCGGGTAGCCTGGTTTTGGGAATAATATGTTGGCACCCGGGCGAGCCAGGGCTGATAGCACGACCTCTATCGCGTGATTTGCCCCTGCAGTTAGGAAAACATCGCCTTCCGACAACTTGTGAGGAAGGTCTTTGCTCAGATGCTCTGCAATTGACCTGTTTCAGAGTGAAAGGCATAGGCAGTAGAGTCAGCTACACAAGTTCCCTTTTGCTTCAGCCATTATTAGCAAGAATCTCCTAAACAAGCTTTTTTAAGCAAGAATCTCCTAAACAAGTCTATTTTGCAAGAATATTTATGCAAGGATCCCCAATGTAAGTAAATTTTTTTGCAAGAATCACCTAAACAAGCCTTTTTTGCAAGAATATTTATGCAAGGATCCCCAATGAAAGTAAATTTTTTTGCAAGAATCACCTAAACAAGCCTTTTTTGCAAGAATCTTTATGCAAGGATCTCCAATGCAAGTAATTTATTTTTGCAAGAATCTTTATGGAAGAATCTCCAATGCAAGTAATTTATTTTTGCAAGAATCTTTATGGAAGAATCTCCAATGCAAGTAATTTATTTTTGCAAGAATCTTTATGGAAGAATCTCCAATGCAAGTATTTTTTTTCAAGAATCTTTATAGAAGAATCTCCTAAACAAGCCTATTTTTGCAGAATCTCCTAAGCAAGCCTTTTATTGCAAGAATCTTTATGGAAGAATCTCCTAAGCAAGCCATTTTTTGCAAGAATCTTTATGCAAGAATCTCCTAAGCAAGCCATTTTTTGCAAGAATCTTTATGCAAGAATCTCCCAAACAAGCCTTAATTGCAAGAATCTCTGAAGTTCCTCAGAAAATCACACAGAGAGACAGACACAAACAAGCATGCATTGGATACACAAAATTACAGTAATTTTGAGCAATCATTCAGAACTGAGCCTTGCAATCAGTCACAAAGCTATCTTTTTTCTTGCCTAAAATAGTCATAAGTTGATAAAGCCAATTATCCAGTTTCACAGATGAGAAACAACAGCAATCAAGAAACAGCAAGATAATCAATTCTTGAGATTCAAAACAGCTTCTTTTTTGTGAAATCTAAAATCTTTTAAACCAAAAAACAAACATGGGTTTTCAAGCAATAAGCACACCAAATCAAATACAACCAAAATCAAGAACACTAAATGTAAAAAGACACAATCTTTCTCATCCCTGCATGTCAAATTTGAGACCCTCTCTCTCTCTTACACACACACACACACAAATAGAGAGAGGAGTTACGCTCTAGCGGGAGAAAGGCCAGCAGAAGGGGGGTAGCCATTGAAGAGAGAGGAGCGAAGGGCATTGAGAAGGGATTCCTCAGCAACAGGAGTTGTTTTGAAACTGGGATACGGCGAGGGATCTCCATGCCCAAGATGGATCACATCCCTTTTATCATTCTTGTTCAGATTCCCCTTCAATGTTTCAAGAAAGTCTCTGATTGTCACCGTTCGCTTCTCGCTTTTGAAACCCCACTTTGCCATTTTCTGCTCCATCAGTGAGTATGACTGTGTCACGAGTCACAAAGTTTGGTAGTACCAAAAATAAAATACAAAACAATGGTTTAATAGAGACAAACTGTTGAGAGGTTGGAAGTGAATGAGACAAAGATTTTAATCTTTTGCTTTGTTTCGAAATTCGCACGGAAAAATATAGTAAGAGTGAACTGTATCATTTTTAGTCCACTAATATAATTATCAATAAGACCAAAATACCATTGACAAAAAAAAGTATTGTTATACACTTCTATCAATAAGACCAAAATACCCTTAGCAATGGAGGGTAGTTTTGTACATTTGATGGCAGTTGTCATTCCCTTATTTTTTGGAGATATTGATTTATTGAGATAGCACGACACAAGCTTCTAGGGGTGCGGAAACGGTTCTCGGTTCTTGGTTAACTGAGAACCGAACTTTATTTTTTCGGTTATAGGTTAACTGAGAATCGAAAAAATAAGGTTAAGGTTCGGTCCCGGTTAGTGGGTTTAGGATTTAGGCGATTCCGGTTCTAACCGAGAACCGAAAGGTTAGAACCGAAGAACCGATTAGTGTGTTTAATTTTGATTTTTATAGATTCATTTTAATTTCATAAACTCAAACTCTATGTACCCATAATTTGTATGCATTTTAGACAAGAGAATACACAAATCAGAGAGATAATTAATCTCATGTAGCTACTTTGTTTATTAAAATTTAGATTGGTTATCATGAGATATAGGTATATTGACTTATCTTCCTCTCTCATCTAAATTCTCTTAGCACGCCGACACCGTTGCTCTCTCCCATACCGGTGACGACGAGGCTGCTGCTTTCTCCACACCGCTGCTCTCTCCGACGAGGCTGCTGTCCAACTCTCCACACCGCTGCTCTCTCCGACGAGGCTGCTGTCCAACTCTCCACGCCGATGTTCTCTCATTCGGTTCCTCTGGTGGAACCGAAGAACCTTTCGGTTAGGACCGATCGGTTCCTCAAGGAACCAAACTGACAGAGGATGCGGTTCCGATTCTAGATTTTGGAAAAATTGGGATTCGGTTAATCGACTAATCGGTTCGGTTAGAACCGAACTGGTTCAGTTGAACCAAACCGATCAAATCCCCACCCCTACAGGCTCCTTTTCATACAATTATGTGAGTACTTCCTCGGTGACTTAAAATTTGTCATTTATCTTTTGTCCATCCTTAAAAATTTATCATATTTTGCTTTTATGATTTTTAGTCGTAAACTTTATATTTTTACTAATTTATTTTCACTCATATTTCATTATAAAATTAATATATAAAAATAGAACTTATATATCATTAAGTTTTTCAACTCACTTTTTATTTGTATATTTTTAAAATCCATGTCGAATCAAATAGTTACCATTATAAGGAATAGAGGAAGTATACCACACAAGTATGTTCATGAATTTTTATTTGTTTATTTTGTACTCCATATGTGGTTTTTACTCAGAGAGATCCTAAACATAACATCCCATTTTGGAATTTTAAAGTAATTGAGGGGAAAATGGCAATGTAAAGAGCCTTTTCTAGATTCCCATTTCGATTCTTTTACTTTCTTCCCATTTTTGTTAAAAGACATAAATATATTTCTTTATATATACACTTTGTAGTTTTCCTCAATCTAAAATATATTGCCTGATTTGTAATGTCACCCATAATAAATTTGATTAATATTCTTCCTATTTTGATAGTGATTATATCTTCCATCGATGTGATTAAATTCCACATTTTTAAAATTTTAGTAATAATTTTTTTACAAGAGTTGTCTTTCTTTTTCAAATCTTACAACGTGGGTTCATAAAAAAGGTTATTATCTTTTCGTAATAATTTATGTTCTAAATAAGCTTTATATCATAAAATAGCTTCTTAAAATAGCTTCCACACGCAAATTTTAGGAGATTTATTTATATTACTCTCTCTCCCGTCCAACAACGAGAGTTACATATTGTCATTTTGGTCCGTCCCACCGTTAGAGTTACATTTCACTTTTACCATAAATGGTAAATAGGTCATAGATTCCACTAATTCACTTCACTCACATTCTATTATAAAACCAATATAAAAAAGTGGACCTCATATTCCACTAACTTTTTCAGTCTTTTATACTCCCTTCGTCCCAAGGAAGATGACCCATTCCATGGGCGGAATGAGAATTTATGCAACTTTATTTTGTGTGTGAAGTGGAGAGAGTAAAGTAAGAGAGAGGAAATAAAGTAGAGAGAAATGTGTTTCCATTTTTAGTAATGAGTCATCTTGATGGGGACAAACTAAAAAGGAAAGTGAGTCATCTTCAATGGGACGGTGGGAGTATTTCTTAAAACTCATGTCCATACCAAATGTAACTCCTGTTGTGAGACAAATGAAGTATTATATTTCTGATGATATACATACTCCCTCCTAGAGCTGCCCAAGGTTTATCGAATCGACGGTTAAAACCGAAACCGTAACCGCCGGTTACGGTTCCGAACCGAAACCGCGAGAAATATTCCGAACCGAAACCGTGAATTTTAGAACCGTGATTCGGTTCAAGTTCCAAATTTTTCGAACCGAAACCGCGACTGAACCGCCGGTTCCGAACCGCCGGTTAACCGGCGGTTTCACAATTCCAACATGATATATACCTTTGAAAAATCTTGATGAATGGTGTTTGTACATATAGTCCGGATTTAAAAAGCCATCAAAATCTCGTCCATCCAAATTCCACATCAAATTCAATAGTCACAAGTTGTCCCATCAAATTCTGATGATCTTTTAATATGAGACTAATTAACATAGACCTTTTTAATTTTTATCATTCTCGAGAGTAAATGGCTGGCTTTTGATACAATACATATTATAAACCCTATTTAACGATTATTTTTTGTAAAACTTGATATACAAAATCCTATTTAATGATTTCTCGAGAGTAAATGCCTGGCTTTTGATATCATATATAATATACATATTATAAACCCTATTTAATGATTATCTAAATGGGATATTTTGATATTTGATTCAATTTATATTAGAAATTTCAAGGAAATATTGTTAAATGATCATCCATTCGGTTATTCCAAAATGAAATTAATATTAATATAAGTAATTTTCTTGATTGATCATACATTTCCAATTGTACTCTTTTTATATGATCATACATGATTTAGTTAATGCAATCTCACCATTTTTAAGTATGATTATGCAGTCTTCAAAATATGAATATGCATTCTTCAAAATTGATTGGTTCATTGGTTGGTGGTGAGTGATGGTTGCACTCTTCAAAAATGATTGCACAAAACACTATTTTTTTAATTTTATTTATTTATTTATTTATTATTTAAAAGTTGATTTTAAATTCAAATTGGATCTCATTTCCCTCTATCTTTATCTATAAATACTCCCATCTATTCTCACTTACATTCACCCTATTCTTGTTTTAACAAAAATTTCTCTCTTCAAGGCGGGCTGTATGGTTCTAGAAAGATCATTTCAGCCAATCCAGAACGTAAATTTATCAAACTCTGCTTCACCCAAATTTGGTTTCAGTTAATTGATATCATTTTCACCTAACTCATTTTACTTCAATTTAAACTATCTATTTTCTTGTTTCAATTTATTTTATAATTTCAAACTACATGGCAAAAAAAAAATGAAAAAAACCGCGAAACCGAACCTAAACCGCTACGAACCGTCCAAAAACCGACGGTTTGGAACCGAAACCGAAACTGCCGATTTTCGAACCGAAACCAAAACCGTGAAATAGCCTCACGGTTCGGTTCCGGTTCCATATTTTCCAAAACCGGAACCTGCGGTTCCGAACCGAAACCGCCGTTTCATGAACCGTGGGCAGGTCTACTCCCTCCGTCCCATTCAAGATGACCACTTTTCAATTTTGAAAATAATCTCCTCTCTTCTCGTTCAAATATTTAACTACCTTTTTCCTCTTTACTTTATTCCACCTTACAACACTTTCTAAAATCTCGTGCCACTCAAGAATGTGGTCATCTTGAGTGAGACGGAGGGAGTATTAAAGGTGACACGAACAACATATTACAATAACAAAATGAAAAACACAATCTAATAATCTGGTAAATCATAACCAGATCCTCCAATATTGTTGAAGTCTGAAGAATATGTTCTAGTTGCATCATCATTTGATTGTTCTTGTTGTTGAGCGCTTTTATTAAAATGCGTCTTCTTTCAGCTTGGAATAAGCACGACTATGGGGATCATCTATGAAGCCAAGTTCATAGCCGTTATTTTTATTATAGGTGTATTTTAACTTTTAAATTAGTGTAATTTTTTTTAATATAAAGTATATTTATTACATACATATATTAATAAGAAAATTTTATTTTATTTATATAGATTATTAATAATGTGTCGTGGTATTAATGTGTAATTTAAAAGAGTGTATAGCTTTAACTGAAATATAGAATATTCTTTTGTGTTAATAAAATTTGGAGTAAATGATTGGAATAAAATTACTTTCAAATGACATAAATTTAAAAATAGATTCGAACTTAATGTAAATTTATTGAAGATGACTTAAAGGCAAAATACACCAACTAAGAATTTATATACAATTTCTTATAAAATCGAATTTCACTCGATCTAATTTCTTCTTGACAAATAGGAACGTCTGTTTCGACTCACCGGTCATTTCTAATACGACGTGATAAGTTAAATCACAAGTATGCTTCTTCTTAGAACAAATAAAACTTCTTTTCTCTTGCCTTCGGTTGTTGCGATGGCGATACGAAAGGGAAAAATCTATTGAAAAGCACTTATAAGCAAGTAAAATTTCCCAAGAATTGAACCAAATTGGGTTGTTAAAACTTAAAAGAAGACTCACTAATTCTTCTCACTAATTTAAAATATATAGCATATCATTACTGGAATATAGCATTAGATGATAACAATTATAATTAACAATATATCTTCTCACTAAACACTACGCACGTAAACATACATATTTTACAAAATAGCAATAAATTAATCACCTAAATGTATCATGACTAAACATAGACAAAATCTAAGATAGGTGATTCAACATGATATAATATTTTTGTATGTTTCTTGGCATGTCTTTCACAGAAAGCTCTCATTCTTCCAAAGGCTTCGTCGATGTACAATTCCTCCACAGCAAATGTCACTCTCACCCAATTCTTCAACCCTAATCCGACCCCTACACCCATCAAAGAATTAATCTTGTCAAAAATAAATTAATCATGAATAATTTTTTTAAAACTATTTATATAGATTTTTGCACAATAATTCACCTGGAACAAGCACAACCGATTCCTCCTTAGCCAGTTTGCAACAGAAGTCCAAATCATCCTTAATCCCTTCTAGCTTCGACAAATCCAGTTTTATCTGATCATGCAAATTAAAATCTCATTATCATCATGCCAGTATTTAATTTAAAATTTGCAAAAATAATTAATTTATGTGCATTTGATTTTACCATAAGAAACATGCATCCTTGAGGTTTGATGGGGCAGCTGATGCCTGGGATTTCATTGGTAAGTTTGTAGCATTTGTCTGCTGATTCTCTTAACTGATTCACAATTTTATCGTAGAATTCAGTTGGAGTTTTTAATAGAATCTCGGGAAGCGCCGCCTACATTATTCACATTAACCTAGATTAATGGATTGTTAATCGATATGTTTATAGTATTAAATAAAATGCTCGAGCCAAAAATAACGAGCAACACATCAATAGTATATAAACAATAACAAAGAAGGCAACGAACTCAATCTGTGATTGAGGAATTAACCTGTATAAAGGTCACTGGGTCAGACGAAATGTTAAAAAAACCTTTGATGGTGTCAACAATCTGCAATTAAGAAAATTTAATTAGTGTAATTTCTTGGTACTAATTAAAATGTCATTACTTATAGCAATAATTAAAAGGGTTTGAGAGATTTATATATAAGAAAAGTACCCCATGCTTAATGAGGATGTCATCTAGGTCATTAAGGACAAGCCAACCAATTCTCCAACCTGGTACTATCCATTTTTTAGACAATGATCCAAGGGTAATAATTGGTGCAATTGATGCAAAAACTCCCATTGGTGTAAAAGGATTGCTTCCAAAAGTGAGATGGCCATAAACTTCATCTGCAATCACTAATATCCCCATCTTTCTTGATGTTTCTGCAATCTTTTTCAAGTGGTCATATTTGAAAACATTCCCACATGGATTCCCAGGATTTATAATAACGATGGCGACTGTGTTCTCGTCTCCCAAGGCTTCAACGGCGGCCAGATCAACCTCCCAGTCCAATTCCGGGACAAGATCATAGTGGCGGACCTCAAGGCCCGCGAAGGCTGCCCTAGCCTCGTAGTCTGGATAGCCAGGCCGGGGAAGTAGAATGTTTGCCCCAGGGCAGGCAAGGGCGGTTAGAGCGGCTTCCAATGCTTGGGTGCATCCATTGGTTAGGAAAACATCATCACATGTTACGTTGTAGGGAAGGTCTTTGGATAGATATTCTGCTACAGCACTGCCAAAATTAAAATAATGTAAATAATAAGTATGTAGTAAATATAGTGTGTGTAATAGAATATAGAATAATTTATATATGCATACAAGATTGATAATACATTTATTTCCAAGAGACACTTAATTTGGGATGAAATTGTTTATTTCACTCAAAGATGACCAATTGAATTATTGTTTGTATCTTGATCAATTTATAGGTTATTTTGGAAATGAAAATAACATAATCAATAAATTATAGGTAATAAAATTAAATTAAACTCAACATGCCATACATATAGCTAGTAGTATATTATATAAAATAATATTTATTTTATTTATATTTATTCAAGTTATACAAGACTTCAACACCAATTATCATTTAATACTATTAGCAAATAAACAAGTTAAATAGAATAGTATATCTCAGTTCACAACGGTAAGAAATTTAGCTAGAATAAGAGGTAAATATTTTTAGTTTAGTGATACTTTCTATGTTTACACCAAGTAATAGTAACTAAAAGTTGTGATAAACTTCTCAATTAAAAATATGAACTTACTATTTCAGGCTATATAGCCGTTATGTAATAACTTACCTGAGCATGTACCAAATTTTAAAGACAAAAAAAGAAAAAGACAAGCATATACCTAAGATTGAATTGGTATTGAATTTCTCCGAGATTAATTTTATCACATGATACAAACTACAAGACAAGACTCATAAATCAAGACTAATCATCCTGAGATTAAGTATGAGGTCCTTTCAATCTGATCATAAAACTCAAAATCATGTCCAATTATTTTATTAGTCTATTTATTAAACTAGAGATACTAAGCAAGTATAATTGTGCATGCATGTAGCTAGGTTTTCATGCAGCGGACGTATCAATCCCAATTAATTCACATTTAATTAATCAAATCCAAGATAGAGATGATAATATATACCTGCGGGCGGCGGGGAGACCTGCGGTGGTCGAGTAGCCGTTGAAGTTGGCCGAGCAAAGGGCATTGGAGACGGCCTCCTCCACGAAAACCGAGGTGCGAAAGGAAGGGAAGGCGGAGGGATCCCCTTGGCTTAAATGAATAACGCTTTTACCATTATTTTCATCTAAAGTTACAACTCCATCCATCACCCCTCTCAATGTCATCGCTCCCGCTCCAATCACTTTTGAGTTTCCTCCGAAACGCCACCGTGATTCCGCCATCCAAATAAATTTAGAGAGAAATTTTAGCTATGGAAGTAGCTAGGTTAGTTCAAATTGCAATGGTGTTTGAGATTTGGTGAAATTAAAGAGGTTAGTTAGTCACATTTTATAGTTGCATGAGGCAATCAATTAATTAACGGTCTTTCTTTTAGAATTAAAGAGAAATTTCGAAGAGGGATCAATTATAGTAAATGAAATGATAAACTCGTGATTTTTCACATAAAATTAATCCCACACCTTTTATTTTTTTTAAATATTTCTATTGTGGTCCAAAAATGTACTAATGGCTTTTCAAATAAAATTAATCCCACCACTTTTTTTTTTTCTTAAATATTTCTATTGTGGTCCAAAAATGTACTAATCAGTTGGTGACTTAGAGTATTTATATTCTGTATGACTGAAGACTTGTGCATGTGTAATGCATGAAATGTTTAAACTAATAATGGATTGTAACATTATTCATTTGAATTACCCAATCCGTTACATCCTTATGCATATATATAGTATATAACAAATTTTGTATATTTTTTTAAATTAAATTTGTAGATGATTCACCTTCGTTTAAGGTAGCTTCTAAGAATATTCATACCTAGCTATAGGATGACTCATACCTAGCTTTAGGTCTCTATGTTGTATATGTCTTTTTTAGTATGTATGACTATTTTAATTTATTTTAGCACGTTTCAGAGATTATAAAAATAGTAGTATCGTATAAGTTGATTGTTTGAAGGTGTAATCATGCTATATGCGTAACGACCGAGTGAAAATATTCTATCAATAATTAGTCAAATAATATTACTTCCATATGGGGAGAAAATAATTATTAATGAATGATTCTATCCATAAGCTAGGGGAGAAATGATTAATCAAATATTATAAGCATTATAGTACGATTTATTTTTAGTCGGTCTTGTTTAGTTGTTATATACTTGTCATATTTGTTGAGTCTTCCTTGACTGGATGCAAAAGTTTTGAAGTCTATCTCGAAATTACTTTTGCAAAAGATAACAACTATGTTTTGAAATGCAGTTTTTCTATAGCCTTGTTTATAGTTATTTAAAAAATAACTCGAAATATCCATTTTGCTTGACAAGTTTGAAATAAAAAAAATGTCTCAAAATAGAGCGATTCCAAGAATTTGAAATTTATAACACGTAGTTAGATATGTACTAATGTAATTTTAGAATATTACGAATGAATCACTAAGATAACAAGTGAATGAGAGACAACAAGTCATCCTTTGTAAACCACCACAAACCCTAACCCGGTCCCCGACCAACGGGTAAGCTTCACACATAAGCCCGAACCAACAGCCATGAAGAAGAAGAAAAGTCGTGGATTGAAGGACACCGATCTTCGCGTGTTGAAGTGCGAGTCTCAATCTTTAAGGGGAATGTGTGCCAAGGGTTTGGATTGGCTTTTACTTAAGAGACTTGGGCAACAATACTTGTGCCTTAATTTCTCACAATATCAATTAGTGACATCACTTGAGTAATGTGACAATCGAATAAGGGACGTTGCACAATTATTATAGTCCTCACTAGTGATATTCAAACCATATTTGAGGAAGGAACCGAGAAAAATCGATTGATTGATTCTAACACTATTGCATAGCTTATATTCTATTACATGTGTAATGTAAAGGAACTTATGTAAAAAGAAATACATCGATTTAATAAGTTAGTAACAACCTCTTCCAACTAAACACTAGGTAGTGTTTTACAAAATAACACTAAATCAATATCCTAAATATGTTATGACTAAACATAAACAAAATCAAAGACAGGTGATTCAACATAATATGATATTTTCGTATGTCTCTTAGCATGTCTTTCGCAAAAAGCTCTCATTCTTCGAAAGGCTTCATCAATGTATGATTCCTCCACAGCAAATGTCACTCTCATCCAGTTCTTCAGCCCTAATCCAACACCTACACCCACCAACAAATTATTCTTGTCAAAAAATTATGAACCAATTTTTTATTTTTTTATAAAAAAAATCAACTTTTTTTTTTTTTTTTTTTTTATATATCGATTTTGGCATTAAAATTCACCTGGGACAAGAACAACCGATTCCTCCTCAGCCAGTTTGCAGCAGAAGTCCAAATCGTCTTTAATCCCTTCCAGCTTCGAAATATCGAGTTTAATCTGATCATGCAAATTAAAATCTCATTACCATCATGCCAATTATTTAATTTAAAATTTGCAAAAATAATTAATTTATGGGCATTTGATTATTACCATAAGAAACATGCATCCTTGAGGTTTGATGGGACAACTTATGCTCGAGATTTCATTAGTAAGCTTGTAGCATTTTTCTGCAGATTCTCTAAAAAGATTCACGATCTTGTCATAGAATTCAGTTGGAGTCTTTAATAAAATCTCAGGAAGTGCCGCCTGCATTATTCACAAAAACACAAATTAATGGATTGTTAACCGATATATTTTTTATTAAATAAAACACTCGAGCAAAAATAACATGAAACATCACAACAAAATCAATATGTAATTGAGGAATTAACCTGTATAAAGGTCACTGGGTCGGACGAAATGTTAAAAAAACCCTTGATGGTGTCAACAATCTGCAATTAAGAAAATTTAATTACTCTTCTAACTATTTAAAATGTCATGAAGATTGATTATAGCTATAATATTAGTAACAAAAAAGGGTTTGGGTGATATATAAGAAAATTACCCCATGGTTAGTGAGAATGCCATGTAGGTCATTTATGACAAGCCAACCTAATCTCCAACCAGGCACAATCCATTTCTTTGACAATGATCCAAGAGTAATAATGGGAGCAATTGATGCAAATACCCCCATTGGAGTAAATGGATTGCTTCCAAAAGTGAGATGGCAATAAACTTCGTCTGCAATCACTAAGATTCCCATCTTTCTTGCTGTTTCTGCAATCTTCTTCAAGTGGTCATATTTGAAAACATTCCCACATGGATTCACAGGGTTTATTATAACGATGGCGACCGTGTTCTCGTCTCCCAAGGCTTCAACCGCGGCCAGATCAACCTCCCAGTCGTTTTCAGGGACTAGGTCAAAGTGGCGGACCTCAAGCCCCGCAAAGGCTGCCCTAGCCTCGTAGTCAGGGTAGCCTGGCCGGGGAAGCAGAATGTTTGCCCTAGGGCGGGCAAGGGCGGTTAGAGCGGCTTCCAATGCTTGGGTGCATCCATTGGTTAGGAAAACATCATCACCTTTTACGTTGTAGGGAAGGTCTTTTGAGAGATACTCTGCCACAGCACTGCCAAAATATATAGAGATTTTGCTTGTTAATTATTACTATACAATAAATTAAACCGAAAAATGTATAATTATGCATGCATGTAAAATGTTTTATATATATATATATAATATATATACCTGCGGGCGGTGGGGAGACCGGCGGTGGAGGAGTAGCCGTTGAAGTTGGCGGAGCGGAGGGCATTGGAGACGGCCTCCTCCACGAAAGCGGAAGTGCGGAAGGAAGGGAAGGCGGAGGGATCGCCTTGGCTTAGATGAATAACGCTTTTTCCATTATTTTCATCTAAACTTTTGATAACTCCGTCCATCACCCCTCTAAGCGTCATCGCTCCCGCTCCGATCACTTTCGAGTTTCCTCCGAAACGCCACTGTGATTCAGCCATTGATGTAAATTAAGTGAGATAGAGAAATTTTAGCTATGGAAGTAGCAAGTTTAGTTTGCAGTTGTGTTTGAGATTTGATGAAATTACTGAGGTCAATTTGCCCTTTTATAGTTTCATGAGGCGCGTGATTAATTAACGGCCTCTTTTAAAATTTTGAAGAGAAATTTCGCAGAGAGATCAGTTATTCTACATGAAATGATAAACTCGTGCCCTTTTACATATAATTAATCCCACCACCTTTTGTTTTTATTTTTTATTTCAATTCTCTCTTGTGGTCCAAAAAATGAACCAATCAGTAGTTAGTACGTATGGCAATAGTGCAGCAGGCCAAGTAGTGATGAATGATTAGTGAATTAGTAGTATAAACTAATGATGGAGACTAGTATACTAATTATTTTTAAAATTATTAGTTTGAACCACTCTAAGTTCTACATCTATACAGATTTTGCATATATAATTATTAGAAATATATAGGATATATGTTGGAGGAGTAATTTAGTTTGGAGGAAATATTTGAGAGGAGGATGTGTGGAATATGTAGGAAGTAATTTAGGAGATGTTGGTGATGTGGGAAAAGTAAGAACACTTTATTTCTCAAACTTCAACTTCATCCACTTCTCCAAAATGGTACAACTCTCACATATTTATAGGCATACATCTCCTATTCTAGAATTCTCTACTAGATATTTTTCTACATAAAAATCTATTTATTCTAGGGAATTCTACTAAAAATATCTAGATATTCTCCTACTTAATTCTAGAGAATTCTATATTATCTACTCTATTCTCCTTAAATATCTAGATATTTCTACTAAAATATATAGATATTTTCTTAATCCCATTCTAATAATTCAACATAATATCTAGATATTTATCCTATCTAGATAATTCTACTAAAAAAATCAAGTTTAATTATTTTTATTCCAACAATAATACTGATAGCGCCCTCACGTTGTTTAAAGTAAAAAAATGTGTTGTATAGTGTAGTTGTTAATTGTTAATAATGACAGTGCTTAGTAATATTGAGGTAGCTTCTTAGAATATTCATACCTGGAGTCTCTATGTTTTGTATTTCTTTTTAGTATGTATAGCAATTTTAATTTATTTAAACAGTACTTACATATTATGGATAAGATTTAAGCTATTAGATAGTGCTAAGATAATATCAAGATACAAGAATAAGTAAAAATATATTTTATCTTTAATTAAATTAGTCACATAGAGCGGGCGAGATCGAATTGATCATGCATGCATTTGAATGATGGATAACTGGTCAGTTTAAAACCCCTAAACAAAGATTCGTCATTGAGCACATAATTCTCGCTTTAAAATCTTAATCCACACACTATTAGTTAGTATAAGGAAGTAAAGATGGATCCACGAGGAAGAAGGCTTTTCAACCATATGCTTAGACATTTTGGAAGGTTTTTGGCTATACTGCAACGCTTTAAGGTGAGTTAAATTAAACTACGAACATGAAATTAAACTACGAACTAAACTGGCCAAGAGGCCATCCAAATGCACATGGTTGTAGGTAAAGGAAATCAAAACACTTATGGTTTGTGAAATATAGTAAAACCACTATATTCTAAGTAATTATTAGGGTTAATAGTAGGTTATGGCTTAAGTTTGTTATTATAAATCAAAATTGAGACAAAAATTTCAAAAAGATGCGAACTTGGGATCGTTTAAATTTTAACGGGCCTTGTTCAAATCACGTCAACGACTCGTTTAAATTATTTTGTTCTCCTATTTATAATTAGGTTATAAACAATCATAAAAAAATGCTAAAGTTGAGATCATTTAGTATCTCCCTTCTTTAAATCATGTCAACAGATTTGTTAAATTAATAATTAGGTTAAAAGTATTTATCTTGAACTCAAAAACTTATTATTAAAAGGTCATGATATAAGCATGTGAAGAGTTTAGATATTAAAATTTGATAAGATCTACATATTCACGTCTCGGATATTATAAAAAGATCAATATATAGTAGTATTTGGAAGGTAGTATAGGTTTTAGAATATACACGTTGTTACAAATTCAGTTTCTTCGTTAATAAATACTACTACTAAGCATGATTTTAATATGGTCTTGTTTGGTTATTAAATTCGTGAGTATTTGGAGAGAGTGTTTCTTAATTGACTGTAATCAGACCAATTTATATACTGCACTAAAAATTATACCTTCATTTCTCATCAGACTTATATATATAGCAGTTTCAATGGAAATGATATATAAACTCGAGCCTTTTCAGTTTCACATAAAATTAATACCACCACCTTTTATTTAAAAATAAAATAAAATTCGGTTGTGGTTCAAAAAATACCAATCAGTAGTTGTATACTCCCTCCGTCCCAGAAAGATTGTCCCAGTTTATTTTTTACACTCGTTTTGCAAAAATAATAATAAATAGGTAAAGTTGAAAGAGAGTAAAATAAGAGAAAGAATAATATAGGTAAGACTATTCTCTACGTTATTCTCTATTTTACTTTACTCTCTCCCTAGTTTAACTATTTATTATTATTTTTGCAAAACGAGTGTGAAAAAGGAAATGGGACAATCTTTCTGGGACGGAGGGAGTATAATATAGTAGGAGTAGTATGTATGACTCATAACATTTGCAGGTGTATTGCATGAAATGTTTAAACTAATAATGGATGGTATATTATACTAGTAAGTTTTGACATTATTCATTTGAATTACTCAAAGTCTTTCACGCATATACATATACATATAGTATAACCGTTTTGCTAAATAAGATAAGAAATGCGGGCTTCGTGTCAAGATAAGCTCGGATGAAGGTTTTTTCGTTGTTGTTTGGTAGACAAGAAATTATCTAGATTTTGTATTAATAAATCATAATAAATGAGGTAGAAATGCTATCCGACCAAATTTGTGAGATACATATCTTTGTATTTTAAGAAAAATTTTGCGGGCTCGGATGGGCTATAGAGAAAACCACGGGCTGACATAATAGGTTAACTATGATATCAAACACTTAGAAATAGTCATATAAGTATCTATATCTAGACATTACTAACTTATCAAACGAGAAGACTTAATTTTTAGCTCATGATTCACCTTTGTTTAGGGTATCTTCTGAGAATATTCATACTGAGCCCTAGGTTTCTATGTTGTACGTATATGGCTTATTTAAGTATATATGTATGACTATTTTGAATTATTTAACACGTTTCGAATATTATAAAAATAGCATCGAATAAGTTTGAAGGTGCAATCATGTCGTATGTTTAATTAACAAGTGAAAATATTCTATCATTAGTCAAATAGTACTATTACTTCCATAAGGGGAGAAAATGATTATAAATTCGTCACTATTTGTAGAGAGTCTTCCTTTGACTGGATGCAAAAGTATTGAAGTCTATCTTGATATCCATTTTTCAAAAAAATCAACTAAGCTTTGAAGTGTAGTTTTTCTTTAACCTTGATATTTGAAAAATAACTCCAATTCTGTATTTGTTTGATAAGTTTATTCGAAAAAAAAATGATACAAGAATTTCATTCATGGAATAAAGAATGCATTCTTAAGTATACGGAGTATTTATTTTCCGGTACATATCATTAAATGATACTACAAGAATTTCTAATAATCTAATTCCAACTACACACTACGTATTTTTCAAATTAACACTGAATCAGTCTTCTAAACGTATTATGACTAAACATAAACAAATTCAAAGACAGGTGATTCAACATAATATGATACTTTTGTATGTATCTTAGCATGTCTTTCACAAAAAGCTCTCATTCTTCGAAAAGCTTCATCGATGTATGATTCCTCCACAACAAATGTCACTCTCATCCAGTTCTTCAGCCCTAATCCAACACCTACACCCACCAACAAATTATTCTTGTCAAAAAATTATGAATTAATTTAATTAAAAAAAAAAACAACTTTCTTAATTTCTTTTATTTATAGATTTTGGCATAAAGATTCACCTGGGACAAGAACAACTGATTCCTCCTTAGCCAGTTTGCAGCAGAAGTCCAAATCATCTTTAATCCCTTCCAGCTTCGACATATCAAGTTTGATCTGATAATGCAAATTAAAATAACATTATATATCGTCATGCAAATATTTAAATTTTTTTAATTTTAAACAGATGCAAAATTTAATTTCATAGGTATTTGATTATTACCATAAGAAACATGCATCCTTGAGGTTTGATGGGACAACTTATGCCGTGATTTCATTAGTAAGTTTGTAGCATTTTTCTGCGGATTCTCTAAACAGATTCACAATCTTGTCATAGAATTCTGTTGGAGTCTTCAATAGAATTTCGGGAAGCGCCGCCTGCATTATTCACATAAACACAAATTAATGTATTGTTTAACCGATATGTTTTTTTATGAAATAAAATACTCGAGCCAAAAATAATGAGCAACATCACAAGCAATTGAGGAAAGAAACAATAATAAAAGACAACGAAATCAATATGTAATAGAGGAATTAACCTGTATAAAAGTCACTGGGTCAGACGAGATGTTAAAAAAACCCTTGATGGTGTCAACAATCTGCAATTAAGAAAATTTAATTAGTCTTGTAACTATTTAAAATGTCAAGAAGATTGATTATAGCTATAATATTAGTAACAAAAAAGGGTTTGGGAGATATATAAGAAAATTACCCCATGGTTAGTGAGAATGCCATGTAGGTCATTTATGACAAGCCAACCAATTCTCCAACCAGGCACAATCCATTTCTTTGACAATGATCCAAGTGTAATAATGGGAACAATTGATGCAAACACCCCCATTGGTGTAAATGGATTGCTTCCAAAAGTGAGATGGCAGTAAACTTCATCTGCAATCACTAATATCCCCATCTTTCTTGCCGTTTGTGCAATCTTCTTCAAGTGGTCATATTTGAAAACATTCCCACATGGATTTCCCGGGTTTATAATAACAATGGCAACCGTGTTTTCATCTCCCAAGGCTTCAACTGCCGCCAGATCGACTTCCCAGTCGTTCTCAGGGACCAGGTCAAAGTGGCGGACCTCAAGCCCCGCAAAGGCTGCCCTAGCCTCGTAGTCAGGGTAGCCCGGCCGGGGAAGCAAAATGTTTGCCCCCGAGCGGGCAAGGGCGGTTAGAGCGGCTTCCAATGCTTGGGTGCATCCATTGGTTAGGAAAACATCATCACCTTTTACGTTGTAGGGAAGGTCTTTTGAGAGATACTCTGCTACAGCACTGCCAAAATTCATAGAGATTTTGCTCGTTAATTACTATACAATAAATTAAACCACAATTATGCATGCATGTAAGTTTTCATGTAAACTATTTTTGTATATATATATATATATATATATATATATATACCTGCGGGCGGTGGGGAGACCGGCGGTGGAGGAGTAGCCGTTGAAGTTGGCGGAGCGGAGAGCATTGGAGACGGCCTCCTCAACAAAAGCAGAAGTGCGGAAGGAAGGGAAGGCGGAGGGATCGCCTTGGCTTAGATGAATAACGCTTTTTCCATTATTTTCATCTAAATTTTTCATAACTCCTTCCATCACCCCTCTCAGCGTCATCGCTCCCGCTCCGATCACTTTCGAGTTTCCTCCGAATCGCCACTGTGATTCGGCCATCGATGTAAATTTAGAGATATGGAGAATGATTTTAGGTATGGAATTAAGTAGCAAGTTTAATTTGCAGTTGTGTTTGAGTTTTGATGAAATTAATGAGGTTAATTTGCTCTTTTATAGTTGCTTGAGGCGCGTGATTCATTCACTTTCGTTTTAAAAATAAGTAAAGAGAAATTTCGCAGAGAGATCAGTTATATACTTGTATTTGAAATGATAAACTCATGCCCTTTTACATATAATTAATCCCTCACACCACCTTTTATTTTATTTTTAAAATTTTCTGCTGTGGTCAAAAAAATGAACCAATCAGTTGTTAGTATGGCAATAGTGCAGCAGGCCGAGTAGTGATGAATGATTAGTGAATTAGTAATTTAAACTAATGATTGAGACTAGTATATTAATTATTTATTCGTTTGAACTACTCAAAGATATACATCTATAGTACTCCTATAATTTTTGCACATATATAGTATAAAATTGGTAGCTGGTCACGTTGTTTAAAGTAAAAAAATGTGTTGTATAGTGTAGTTGTTAATTGTTATTTATGACAGTGCTTAGAAATATTGAGGTAGCTTCTTAGAATATTCATACCTAACTCTAAGTCTCTGTGTTGTGTATGACTCTTTTAGTATGTGTAGCTCTTTTAATTTATTTAAACAGTACTTACTACATACATATTATGGATAGGATATAATATACTTAGATAGGGTTGTGTCCATTAGAAAAGATAACTGATCATCCATCATTCAAATGCATGCATGATTAATCCTCCGGTTTATAATTAGGTTATAAAGAATCATAAAAATGTGCTAAACTTGAGATCATTTAGTATCTCCCTTCTCTAAATCATTTAGGTTAAAAACTACTATATTCACGTTTAGATATTATAAATAGAATAGTAGTTGGAAGGTACTACGTTTTAGAATATACACGTTCTTGCATATAATTTGTGGTTATGATTACAAAATTCCGTTTCTTCATTAATAAATACTGAGCTCATGATTAAATTTGTAGCTCATGATTCGCCTTTGTTTAAGGTATCTTATGAGAATATTCATACCTAGCCCTAGGTGTCTATGTTGTACATATATGGCTTTTTATTTTAGTATGTAGGACTATTTCACTTTATTTAACACGTTTTGAATATTATAAAAATAGCATAGGTGCAATCATATCATATGTTTAACGAGTCAAAATGTTCTATCATTAGTCAAATAGTACTATTACTTCCATAAGGGGAGAAAATGATTATTAATGAATGATTTTATCCATAAGATCATAATTAATAAATTAGTCAATCCGTTAAGGTCTTGTTTAGTTGTTAAATTCGTCGCTATTTGTAGAGAGTCTTTCTTGACTGGATGCAAAAGTTCTGAAGTCTATCTTGAAATCACTTTTTTTTTCAAAAAAAAAAAAAACAACTAAGTTTTGAAGTGTAGTTTTTCTTTAACCTTGATATTTGAAAAATAACTCCGATTATGAAAAAGAAAAAAAAATCATCTCCAATGATAATTATTTATTTTCTGAAATCTGAATCCTTATTTCTAACTTCTAAGCCCATAAAGGATTCACTTTACTAATAATTTTTCCCATGAATGTGAAAAGATCAACCCTTACTAAACGGATACAAATAAAGTAGATTGACAAGTAATACAACAAATAATATCTACAAGATTTAATCTGAAATGTAACACAAAGTTAGATATGTATAGAACTAAAAATATTACCAGTGAATCGGTAATTAAGAAAACAAGTGAATGAGTAAAAGATTTAGGACGTAATGGTTTAGTTCTATAAGGAGCCAACAAGTCTTCCTATGTAAACCATCACAAACCCTAAGTCTAACTACCAAACACAGTTCTTCGAATCCTTAAAAACCAGAAACTAATTAGGTCCATGTCACAAATAAATGATGGATAAGAATATGAGATTGCATTCATAATAATATTTATTTTGCGATACATATCATTAAATAATACTTACAAGAATTTCTAATAATCTATTTCCAACTAAACACTAGGTAAACATACATAGTATATATTTTACAAAATAACACTAAATCAATATCCTAAATGTGTTATGACTAAACATAAACAAAATCAAAGACAGGTGATTCAACATAATATGATATTTTTGTATGTCTCTTAGCATGTCTTCGCAAAAAGCTCTCATTCTTCGAAAGGCTTCGTCAATGCACGATTCCTCCACAGCAAATGTCACTCTCATCCAGTTCTTCAGCCCTAATCCAACACCTTCACCCACCAACAAATTATTCTTGTCAAAAAATTATGAATAAAATTTTTAAAAAAAAGTCAACTTCCTTATTTTCATTTATATATAGATTTTGGCACAAAAATTCACCTGGGACAAGAACAACTGATTCCTCCTTAGCCAGTTTGTAGCAGAAGTCCAAATCATCTTTAATCCCTTCCAGCTTTGACAAATCGAGTTTAATCTGATCATGCAAATCAAAATCTCATTATCATCATGCCAATTATTTAATTTAAAATTTGCAAAAATAATTAATTTATGGGCATTTGATTATTACCATAAGAAACATGCATCCTTGAGGTTTGATGGGACCACTTATGCCCGGGATTTCATTAGTAAGTTTGTAGCATTTTTCTGCGCATTCTCTAAATAGATTCACGATCTTATCATAGAATTCAGTTGGAGTCTTCAATAGAATCTCGGGAAGCGCCACCGGCATTATTCACATAAACACAAATTAATCGATTGTTAACCGATATGCTTTTTATTAAATAAAATACTCGAGCAAAAATAACAAGCAACATCACAACGAAATCAATATGTAATTGAGGAATTAACCTATATAAAGGTCACTGGGTCAGACGAGATGTTAAAAAAACCTTTGATGGTGTCAACAATCTGCAATTAAGAAAATTTAATTAGTCTTGCAACTATTTAAAATGTCATGAAGATTGATTAAAGCTATTAGTATCAAAAAAGGGTTTAGGCGATTTATAAGAAAATTACCCCATGGTTAGTGAGAATGCCATGTAGGTCATTTATGACAAGCCAACCAATTCTCCAACCAGGCACAATCCATTTCTTTGACAATGATCCAAGTGTAATAATGGGAACAATTGATGCAAACACCCCCATTGGTGTAAATGGATTGCTTCCAAAAGTGAGATGGCAGTAAACTTCATTTGCAATCACTAATATCCCCATCTTTCTTGCCGTTTGTGCAATCTTCTTCAAGTGGTCATATTTGAAAACATTCCCATATAGATTCCCGGGGTTTATAATAACAATGGCAAGGGGCATGTCTCATGAAGAGACTATCTACGATTGAAGACTAGTGCAAGGGGCATGTCTCATGAAGGCACTATATCAAGTGTTAACATTTTCGAAAATATGATTAAAATAACTCTTCATATTTCTCTACTAAAAATAATGTAATTCACACTTTTAACAAAATAATGAATCATAATTCATAATATTCAAAACTTCAAAATTATGACCATATAAAAATTCAAATGATAAACTATATAAAAAAAAAAATACTTTAATTGGTTGAATTAACATATAGCCCTTTTGAATGTTGGAGCGTATATCTTTAATTATTACACTTTTTAACGTGGCATGTTGGAACATGAAACATCTATACTATTTTTATACTACTAGTTTACAATTTTCTTTTTCTAAAAATATACCTAATATGAAGTATTTATTTTACTCAGCATGATAACCTACAGATAAGATAATTAGATTCTCCATATAATCGTATCCTATAAAATTACATCATTAGTAAACAAAATTTAGTAGCAGACTATTTTATTTTGTTTGAACAATAAATATTATGCATGTTTGAGTTAAGGATGTTACAGTTCGTCCCTCTCTAAGAACTCTAAGAAATATAGGGATAAAATTCTCGAACCATATACACACGGTACTCTAACTATTGTAATCAAAGAAAAAAAAACAACAATAAATGAAATGAAAGTTATAATGAATCTCTTCCCACACAACACAACCTCTCTATCCCGACCAAGAGAGATGTTCCATAGCTTTGTGGCTATTAGAGCATTAGCAATGAAAGAGCCCTTCTTTTTTCGAGGGCCAATCTTGTAGCAAAAAGGTGATGCGGTCACCCCAGCCGCCCCCACACTCCGTCCCGACAGTTTGTGAGGGGGTACAATCAGGGTACACAGTGGCCCGTTAGAGGGGAGGCCTTCAACCCACTGTCCTGATAGGAGGACATCTCTCAAGGCCTCACACTTGTGCCTGAGAAATGGAAGCTCCCAGATGCCAGTAGTGGGATTCGAACCCAGCTCCTTGTAGCAATGGAAGGGTCCTCCCATTTCCAATTAATTGCACGTCATCATTTATTTTGCTTTTAAATTTGCAGCACTTTTACATTTAGAGTATGTTATTAATTTAATTAAATTAAATATAAAAATATTATAATACATGAAATAAATTTTAATTTATCTCCAAGTTACAAGACCTATTCTTCCTCAACCTATTAATTAAACAAGACCTATTAAAACCCTTTCTTCTTCTTCTTCTCTCTCATTCTGTTTTAGCAAAAAGAAAAAAAAAATGAGGATCATACTACAATGGAGGGCCGATCGACGCCGCATTTGGATCGGCCTTTTTGGAGAGAGGGGATGGAGCCGACGGATGGCCCTAAGGTGGGACGATGGAGGCCGATGGGGAAGGCCCTCCCATCGGCCCTCCATTTCCCCAAAATTAACATCTTCTTTCCAATCTACTTCCACTTCCGACTTCCGCAGACGCCTCCGCATCGAGGATAACTCCTTCGCCGAAGGCATCCGGTTTAAGAGGGATAGCCACGGCCAATTGCAAACCGCTATTCTCACCTACCGCAAGAAGTTCCCCTTCTCCATTTTTCAACCCTTACTCCGAGTATAATTTCTTTTTTCTTTACCCCCAATCAATCAATCGCGCCTTTTATTCATAGCTATTTTTTTTTTTTTTTGCTCTATAGGTTGATTTGGTCTCCACGATTCATATTGCTGAGAAGGAGTAAGTATTTTTGAATTTCAATTAAATTTTCAGTGCTCAAGTTTCAGAATTGAAAATTTTCAACTCAATTGTCAAATATGAGCAAGTGTATTATATAATTTCTGGCCGTGTTTATGCAATCTAATTCTGAAATTGGGGATTTAAATATGATGTATGAAAGGGATGAATGAGTGAAATCAGATATGCACAGTTGAATTTGTTTCTCATTGTTGTGTGCATAAGAAACTCTAGACTAAGGGGCTTCTTGGTATGATGGAATGGAATGTGATTCCTACTTTTATTCTATTCATTTGCTTGGTGTGATGGAATGAACGAGATGGATGAAAATGCAAAGGAAATCCAAGGATATTGACATTCCATTCCATCATACCAAGCATGCTATAAATGTTTTTGTAGGTACTATGCAACCCTACAGAAAGAACTCGAGGGATATGATTGTGTTCTTTATGAGTTGGTTGTTAGCAGAAGGTGCCTAATGACCAGTAGGAGCCTAAAAAACAGTAGGAGCCGTGTTTTTTACAACGACTTCGGGGGATCTGTCTTATGGACTCCAACTTCGGGGGGATCTGTCTTACAACGACTACTGGCCAAGTTTTTTACGCTTGACTTTCAATTAGATTGTCTTGACTACCAGGCAGATAATTGGTATCATGCTGATCTTGACAAGGAAACTTTTGTATCGCTTCAGGTATAATTGTCCTCAGTTAAATTGTATTGCATACATTTTTCTATCAAGATCGATATTGTTTCAGCAAAATACTTGTTTGTTGTCTTTCAGTATTCATGAAGTGTTTTGTATCCTTTTATCTAACTCACTCAGAATGAAAGGGGTGAAAACATCTCCACATTTTTCAGAGATACGAAACGTAAGTCGAGAGAAGCTCTGCCCCGGGAAGATCTTGGTCCGTGGAGGTCCAGGCGCGATTTCGGTGCATCAATGAGATTTTTACTAGCAAAGGGGCTGGCAAAAGAGTAAGTTTTCCTAATTGAACACTAGTTATAATTAACAAGTTTATGCATATAAGTCCCTCTGTTTATAGTGTTGCACAGATAACAGCTGATGTGGAAGACACATCTGTGATGATCGGCGAGAGGAACAGAGCTGCAACAAGGGCGCTACGGAGAGCCATTGATGGAGGCAACAAGAAGATTGCGATCATTTACGGGGCAGGGCACATGAAGGACTTGGGGCGAAGGCTGCGGAAAGAGTTCGATCTCATCCCCACCCAGGTGCACTGGATAACGGCGTTTTCCATAAAGAATAGGAATCTCACAAGCAGCTCTCTCCCATTAAATATATGGCAAACTCTAGCATTTCTCATAATATCTTCACTTCTTGCATGGGATCTCTGGGGTTGGAAACTCTTATAGGGTTGGGTGTCGAGTGAGGCTTCGGATTTTATTCATTATGTTATCAACATATTCATGTGATTTGATTTGAAGATGGTTCTGAAGTTTAACTTCAAGAATATTATGTATTCAAACCGTGATATTTGATGAATAATTATAGAATTCTTTAAATTTGTTCGTTAGTCCATATACTTGTAGTTTTAAAAAATGCAACATCAATTCATGTGTCATCATCTACTAAGAAAACTAACAATATTGGTTACTATTTCTCTAGTTATACACTTTCTTTTAAATAGAATAAAAAACATGAAAAATATTGTTAATACAAAGTCAATAAAATAAACGTAAACACATTATTTAAATTAAGATTTAGTTAATGAGATATAAATACAAGTTATATGTTTTATTTTTGCATATAATACATTTAAGATATCTTTAAAATATATAAACAAAAATTTTAAATTAAGCCAAGCCTAGCCCGGCCTGGGCCCACATGGCAAATCGACCTGAGCAGGGCAAGGTTAAGCAAAATTTAAAAAAGCCCAGCCCAACCCAGACCCCTCTCACACATGGGCCTGTGCTGGGCTGGGCCTCAATAAAGGCGGGCCTCAATGGGCCCGGGCTGGGCTGAGCCGGCCCGACCCACTTGGTTCCTAGTAAACGTACTTTGCACCTTTTAGATCTTTAAATTATGAAAAATATCACTTAAGATATATGAATTAAAAATATGACTTATTTTTTCTATCACTTCTCTTCCCTCTTCTCTCCCTGAGGAGTATAACTCTTCTCTTTAATCGTGTGATACCTCTTTATATGACACTTAAATTTCCATAATTTATAGATAAAAATTGTATAATATATTAATTTTATAAAGAGTTAAGGCCAAAATTGTTCTCATTTTATCATTTTGGTCATAGACTTTATCTTTTGGTTTTTTCGCATCCTGAACATTTCAATTCGGATCACAATCGGTCCAAAACTGATGATTCCGTCAAATTCTAACGGTCAATGTCGTTTAACCTTATTTTGACCCAATTAAGAATATTAATTATTATTTTTCATTATTTTAAAAAATAAAATACAAAAATAATGATAAAAATAAAATTGGATTAATATTCAAATGCACTACTATAATTTTAGAATATTACAAATGAATCACAAAGATAACAAGTGAACGAGAGACAACAAGTCATCCTTTGTAAACCACCATAAACCCTAACCCGGTTCCCGACCAACGAGTAAACTTCACACATAAGCCCTAACCAACAGTCACGAAGAAGAAGAAAAGTCGAGGATCGAAGGACACTGATCTTCGCGTGTTGAAGGGCGAGTCTCAATCTTGAAGGGGAATATGTGCCAAGGGTTTGGATTGGCTTTTACTTAAGAAACTTAGGCAACAATACTTGTGCCTTACTTTCTCACAATATCAATAAGTGACATCACTTGATTAATTTGACAATCTAATAAGGGACGTTGCACAATTATTATAGTCCTCACTAGTGATATTCTGAACATATTTGAGGAAGGAAAAATCGGTTGATTAATTCTAACACTATTACATAGCCTCGTATATTCTTTTACAAGTGTAATATGTACGTAAAGGAACTTATGTAAAAGAAATTACATCGATTACCTTATAAGTTAATAACAACCTCTTCCCACTAAATATAACACTAAATCAATCATCTAAATGTATTGTGGCTACTGACTAAACATAAACAAATTCAAAGACGGGTGATTCAACGTAATATGATATTTTTGTATGTTTCTTAGTATGTCTTTCACAAAAAGCCCTCATTCTTCGAAAGGCTTTGTTGATGTATGATTCCTCCACAGCAAATGTCACTCTCATCCAATTCTTCAACCCTAATCCAACACCTATAGCCACCAATAAATTAATCTTGTCAAAAATTTGATATATTAAAGAAAAATATATTTTTTTTCATATATTTCTTTGTTTTATATATATAGATTTTGGCACAAAAATTCACCTGGAACAAGTACAACCGATTCTTCCTTAGCCAACTTGCAGCAGAAATCAAAATCATCCTTAATCCCTTCCAGCTTCGACAAATCCAGTTTGATCTGATAATGCAAATTAAAATACCGTTATAAATCATCATGCAAATATTTAAATATTTTTATTTTAAACAAATGCAAAAATTTAATCCATAGACATTTGATTATTACCATAAGAAACATGCATCCTTGAGGTTTGATAGGGCAACTTATGCCTGGAATTTCATTGGTAAGTTTGTAGCATTTGTCGGCAGATTCTCTAAACAAATTCACAATCTTGTCATAGAATTCAGTTGGAGTCTTCAATAGAATCTCCGGAAGTGCGGCCTGCATTATTCATATTAATACATATTAATGGATTGGTACTCGATTATTTCTTTATTAAATAAAATACTAGAGCCAAAATTAACGAACAACAAAAGAAGCAATTCATAATAGAAACAAATCATGAAAGGCAACGAAATCAACATGTAATTGAAAAATCACCTGTATAAAGGTCACTGGGTCGGACGAGATGTTAAAAAAGCCCTTGATGGTGTCAACAATCTGCACTTAAGAAAATTTAATTAGTTTAATATCTTGCAACTATTTAAAATGTCATGAAGATTGCCTAAAGCTATTAGTAACAAAGCAGGGTTTGGGTGATTTATAAGAAAATTACCCCATGGTTAGCGAGAATGCCATGTAGGTCATTTATGACAAGCCAACCTATTCTCCAACCAGGCACAATCCATTTCTTTGACAATGATCCAAGTGTAATAATGGGAACAATTGATGCAAACACTGCCATTGGTGTGAATGGGTTGCTTCCAAAAGTGAGATGACAATAAACTTCATCTGCAATCACTAATATCCCCATCTTTCTTGCTGTTTCTGCAATCTTCTTCAAGTGTTCATACTTGAAAACATTCCCACATGGATTCCCAGGGTTTATAATTACAATGGCAACCGTATTCTCGTCTCCCAATGCTTCAACTGCCGCCAAATCGACCTCCCAGTCGTTTTCAGGGACTAGGTCAAAGTGGCGGACCTCAAGGCCCGCAAAGGCTGCCCTAGCCTCGTAGTCAGGGTAGCCCGGCCGGGGAAGCAGAATGTTTGCCCCCGGGCGGGCAAGGGCGGTTAGAGCGGCTTCCAATGCTTGGGTGCATCCATTGGTTAGGAAAACATCATCACTTTTTACATCGTAGGGGAGGTCTTTTGAGAGATACTCGGCTACAGCACTGCCAAAATTTATAGAAATGTTACTTGTTAGTTATAATTAAATGATTGCAACTTTAATATGGAGTGTATAATTAATTAAGTATGAAGTTATATACCTGCGGGCGGCGGGGAGACCGGCGGTGGAGGAGTAGCCGTTGAAGTTGGCGGAGCGGAGGGCATTGGAGACGGCCTCCTCCACGAAAGCGGAAGCACGGAAGGAAGGGAAGGCGGAGGGATCGCCTTGGCTTAGATGAATTACGCTTTTTCCATTATTTTCATCTAAACTTTTGATAACTCCGTCCATCACCCCTCTCAGCGTCATCGCTCCCGCTCCGATCACTTTCGAGTTTCCCCCAAAACGCCACTGTGATTCAGCCATAGATGTAAATTCAAAGAGAGAAAAATTTAATTTTTAGGTATGGAAGTAGCCAGGTTAGTTTTCAGTTGTGTTTGAGATTTGATGAAATTAATGAAGTTATAATTTGCCCTTTTATAGTTGCATTAGGCGCGTGATTAATTCACTGTCATTTTTAAAACAAGTAAAGAGAAATTTCGCAGAGAGATCAACTGTATATGAAATGACTAACTCGTGCCTTTTTACATATAATTAATCCTACCACCCTTTACTTTTATTTTTAAAAAAATTTTGTTGTGGTCCAAAAAATGAACCAATCAGTTGTTAGTATGGGTATAGTGCAGCAGGCCGAGTAGTGATATCTGATTAATGAATTAGTAAATTAAACTAATGACTGAGACTAGTATATTAATTATTGTTAAATTTTTATAATTATTCGTTTGAACCACTCAAAGTTTTACATCTATAGTACTCCTATAATTTTTGCATATAGTATAAAACTGGCAGCTGGTCACGTTGTTTAAAGTAAATAAAAATGTGTTGTATAGTGTAGTTGTTAATTGTTATTTATGACAGTGCTTAAAAATACTCTCATTGAGGTAGTTTCTTAGAATATTCATACCTATCTCTAAGTCTCTATGTAGTGCATGACTTTCTTTTTAGTATGCACAGCTAATTTAATTTATTTAAACAGTACTTACATATTATGGATAAGATTTAATCTATTAGATAGTGTTATGTATGTTAGATACTCCTATAAGATAATACCAAGATTCAGGAATAAGTAAAAAATATATTTTTTCTTTAAATAAATTAGTCACATAGAGCGGCCGAGAATTGGTCATGCGTGAGTTTGAATGATGGATAACTGATCCGTTTAACACCCTAGACCTAGATTCGTTGTTGAGCTCATAATTCTCGCCTCAAAATCTTAATCACACCTTATAATTTACTAATATAGAGAAGTAAGGATCGATCTACGAGGAAGAAGGCTTTTCATCAATATGCTTAGACATTTTGGAGGGTTTTGGATGTACTGTAACGCTTTAAGGTGGGTTAAATTAAACTACGAACACGAAATTAAACTGCAAACTAAACAGGGGTAACTCAAATGCACATGCTTGTAGGTAAAGGAAATCAAAACACTTATGGTTTGTGAACCACTATATTCTAGGAGTAATTATTAAAGGGTTAATAGTAGTTTATGGCTTAAGCTTGTTATTATAAATCAAAAATTGAGACCAAAATTTCAAAAAGATGCCGAACTTGGGATCATTTAATTTTTAACGTGCCATGTTCAAATCACGTCAACGACTCGTTTAAATTATTTTGTTCTCCGATTTATAATTAGGTGATAGACTTAGACTTATATGTATAGGAGTTTTAGTATCTCTTACAATGATACCAACTGTTGTTTTTTTATTTCATTTGCCAACATTCTTCCTCAAACTATTCAAGATGAACCTTGGAGGGGTGAGATATATTTTATTTGTGTTGGACCAGCCCTTTATCTAACGTCCTCAAACTAGTAACGTTTTTGCATATTACTAAGATTTAATTTCTAGCTCATGATTCACCTTTGTTTATGGTATCTTCTGAGAATATTCACACATACCCCTAGGTGTCTATGTTGTACGTATATGGATTTTTTTAGTACATATGTATGACTATTTTAAATTATTTAACACGTTTGGAATATTATAGCATCGAATAAGTTTGAAGGTGCAATCATGTCATATGTTTAACAAGTGAAACTATTCTATCATTAGTCAAATAGTACTATTACTTCTTTAAGGGGAGAAAATGATTATTAAGGAATGATTTTATCCATAGGGAGAAGATTAATAAATTACTCCTGTTAAGGACTTGTTTGGTAGTTAAATTCGTTACTATTTGTAGAGTGATTTCTTTGACTGGATGCAAAAGTATAGAAGTCTATCTTGAAATCACTTTTTCAAAAAATACAACTAGGTTTTGAAGTATGTATAGTTTTTCTTTAACCTTGATATTTGAAAAATAACTCCAATTCTCTATTTGTTTGATAACTTTATTCGTAAAAGAAAAAAAAATCTCTCAATCCATTCGTAAAAGATAACTTTATTTTCTGATACGTATAATTAAATGATAGTATAAGAATTTCTAATAATCTAACTCCAACTAAACACCTAAATATACATTTTTTGAAATAACACTAAATCAGTCTTCTAAATGTACTATGACTAAACATAAACAAACTCAAAGACAGGTGATTCAACATAATATGATACTTTTGTATGTATCTTAGCATGTCTTTCAAAAAAGCTCTCATTCTTTGAAAGGCTTCGTCGATATATGATTCCTCCACAGCAAATGTCACTCTCATCCAGTTCTTCAGCCCTAATCCAACCCCTACACCCACCAACAAATTATTCTTGTCAAAAAATTATGAATCAAAATAATTATTTAAAAAAAAAAAAAAAAAAAAAAAAACTTCCTTATTTTCTTTTATATATTGATTTTGGCACAAAAATTTACCTGGGACAAGAACAACCGATTCCTCCTTAGCTAGTTTGCAGCAGAAGTCCAAATCATCTTTAATCCCTTCGAGCTTTGACAAATCAAGTTTAATCTGATCATGCAAATTAAAATCTCATTATCATCATGCCAATTATTTAATTTAAAATTTGCAAAAGTAATTAATTTAAAGGCATTTGATTATTACCATAAGAAACATGCATCCTTGAGGTTTGATGGGACAACTTATGCCAGGGATTTCATTAGTAAGTTTGTAGCATTTTTCTGCGGATTCTCTAAAAAGGTTCACGATCTTATCATAGAATTCAGTTGGAGTCTTCAATAAAATCTCGGGAAGCGCCGCCTGTAATATTCACATAAACACAAATTAATGGATTGTTAACCGATATGGTTTTTATTAAATAAAATACTCGAGCAAAAATAACAAGCAACATCACAACGAAATCAATATGCAATTGAGAAATTAACCTGTATAAAGGTCACTGGGTCGGACGAGATGTTAAAAAAGCCCTTGATGGTGTCAACAATCTGCACGTAAGAAAATTTAATTAGTTTTGTAACTATTTAAAATGTCTTGAAGATTGATTTTAGCTATAATATTAGTAACAAAAAAGGGTTTGGGAGATATATAAGAAAATTACCCCATGGTTAGAGAGAATGCCATGTAGGTCATTTATGACAAGCCAACCTAATCTCCAACCAGGCACAATCCATTTCTTTGACAATGATCCAAGAGTAATAATGGGAACAATGGATGCAAAAACCGCCATTGGTGTAAATGGATTGCTTCCAAAAGTGAGATGGCAATAAACTTCATCTGCAATCACTAATATCCCCATCTTTCTTGCTGTTTCTGCAATCTTCTTCAAGTGTTCATACTTGAAAACATTCCCACATGGATTCCCAGGGTTTATAATAACGATGGCGACCGTGTTCTCGTCTCCCAAGGCTTCAACTGCCGCCAGGTCGACTTCCCAGTCGTTTTCAGGGACTAGGTCAAAGTGGCGGACCTCAAGGCCCGCAAAGGCTGCCCTAGCCTCGTAGTCAGGGTAGCCCGGCCGGGGAAGCAGAATGTTTGCCCCCGGGCGGGCAAGGGCGGTTAGAGCGGCTTCCAATGCTTGTGTGCATCCATTAGTTAGATAAACATCATCACTTGTTACATTATAGGGAAGGTCTTTTGAGAGATACTCTGCTACAGCACTGCCAAAATATATATAGATTTTGCTTGTTAATTACTATACAATAAATTAAACCGAAAAATATACAATTATGCATGCATGTAAGTTTTCATGTAAATATATATATACCTGCGGGCGGCGGGGAGACCAGCGGTGGAGGAGTAGCCGTTGAAGTTGGCGGAGCGGAGGGCATTGGAGACGGCCTCCTCCACGAAAGAGGAAGTGCGGAAGGAAGGGAAGGCGGAGGGATCGCCTTGGCTTAGATGAATTACGCTTTTTCCATTATTTTCATCTAAATTTTTCATAACTCCGTCCATCACCCCTCTCAGCGTCATCGCTCCCGCTCCGATCACTTTCGAGTTTCCCCCGAAACGCCACTGTTGTTTGGCCATCAATGTAAATTTCGAGAGAGATAGAGAATTTTAGGTATGGAAGTAGCAAGTTTAATTTGCAGTGGTGTTTGAGTTTTGATGAAATTAATGAGGTTAATTTGCGCTTTTATACTTGCATGAGGCGCGTGATTAATACACTGTCATTTTTAAAATAAGTAAAGAGAAATTTCGCAGAGAGATCAGTTATATTAGGTATATGAAATGATAAACTCATGCCCTTTTACATATAATTAATCTTACCACCTTTTATTTTTGTTTTTTAAAACTTTCTCTTGTGGTCCAAAAAATGAACCAATCAGTTGTTAGTATGGCAATAGTGCTGCAGGCCAAGTAGTGATGAATGATTAGTGAATTAGTAGTTTAAACTAATGATGGAGACTAGTATACTAATTATTTTTAATTTTTTTAAATTATTCGTTTGAACCACTCAAAGTTCTACATCTATACAGATTTTGCATATATAAAACTAGTAGTTGTCTCACGTTGTTTAAAGTTAAAAAATGTGTTGTATAGTGTATTTGTTAATTGTTAATTATGACAGTGCTTGGAATTAATCCTATTGAGGTTGCTTCTTAGAATATTCATATACCTAGCTGATTAGCTCTAAGTCTCTATGTTGTGTACGACTTTATTTTTGTATGTATTTGCATTTTAATTTATTAAACATATTTACTACTTACTTATTATGGACAAGATATAATCTATTTGATAGTGTTACGCGCATGTTATATTTCTAACTATTTAAGTTGTTAACTCATCAATACAGTGTATTAAAAATGTCAACACGGTCACATAAAAAATGTCAACGCATAATATCAACACATTATAATGAAGTTCAATAAAATTATGTGTTGACATTTTTATATCATCGTGTTGACATTTTTAATACATTGAATTGATGAGTTTACAAGTTAGCAACTTAAGAAAGTTAGCAATTGATCACACCTGTTACGTGCATGTGTGCATTAGATAAGATAACATAAAGTGGCCGAGAATTGATCACTTCATTTTTTGGTCCCCGATTAATAATTAGGTTAAAAAGTAGTACTAGTATTTATCTTGAAAAGGATAACTTATTATTAAAAGGTCATGATACAAGCATGTGAATTAAGAGTTTAGATATTAAAATTTGATAATAATATATTCACGTTTCGGATATTAATTACAAAAAAGAATATACACGTTGTTGCATAAATCGTACGTGGTCATGATTACAAATTCCGTTTCTTTATTAATAAATACTGAGCATGATTTTAATATGGTCTTGTTTGGTTATTAAATACGTGAGTATTTGGAGAGAGTGTTTCTTGACTGGAAATCAAACCAATTTATATAATTATACCCTCCTTACTCATGCCCTCCGGTTTTTTTTGATATATCAAAAAGACTCAAGCCAAAATCGGCGAGCGAGCAAGCAAGTTTAGAGTAAAAAAAAACCTAAACTAAAGAAACAACAAACAACAACCGTCAAAGCTACCTGACCACGAACAAAACGCGTCTATGGCCAAAAAACCAACACGCCCGCCCAAACAGCCGAAAAACTAAAAAGAACACACAACCAAACGCACCCTACAAACAACAGTACAGACAAAAAGCACGACAAGCGGAGAGAAGAGACAACAAAAAATAATACCGGGAAAGCTAGATACCTGGTCCCAACTTATATCCCCGGTCTCTCAAGTTCGGCCTTTCTAGCTCTTTGTGTCTTCATATCTCTCGTCCATTTGGTTAAATAATTTGATAACTCAGTTGGAAGCACGTGTGAAATAATTTGTGTAGTGATAGAAATTTATGGAGTTATATTCTAAAATTAATTGGGGATAGAAAAAATCATCCATTAGACTCATATACATATAGCAGTTTTAGTACTCTCTTTACAATAATGTACTCCCTCTGTCCCATAAAAGTTGAGTCGTATTCCTTTTTAGTCCGTCCCAACGTACTCTCTTTACAATAATGTACTCCCTCTGTCCCATAAAAGTTGAGTCGTATTCCTTTTTAGTCCGTCCCAACAAAGTTGAGTCATTTCCTTTTTTAACAAAAGACAAAACATCTAATCACTCTTATTTTATTCCATCATTTACTTTACTCTCTCTTATCTTTCCTACTTTTTTCATCTCTCCTATTTATTTAATATAAATTCTTAATCTCCGTGCCCAAAAGTTTTGTCTCAACTTTTATAGGACGGAGGGAGTAAGATATATTTACAGCTGTAATTTTTTTATTCAATTGCCACCACTCTTCCTCAAACCATTCAAGATAAATCTTGTGGGGGTGAGATTTGTTTTATATTGTGTTGGGCCGACACTTTATCTAACTTATTCAAATGGCCATATATATCGTAGGAATAGTCATGTTTCAATTTCAGTCCAAATATAATGTTGGATCAGTTAAATTTAGCATACACAGTGTCCCGTATTAATACTATATTAGATACTGAGAGAGATGAAGATGGGATAATATGATTCATGTTAAAATGGTTCTTTTGAATTTGTTCAACATGTGAACAACATTTCTCCTTTATAGGGAGATGCTACAAAGTATTACTATGAAAATTATCCATCTATTCTATAGTATATCAATTACTACTCTCAAATACAACTTTCATTTCTTGATGATATTTGACTTATATTCCTGATTCAACACGTTGTCAATTCAATTTTTAAGATTAAATTAATTTGTAGCTCTGATTCGCCTTTGTTTAGGTATCTACTGAGAACATTCTTACCTAAGATGACTCATACTTAGCCCTAGGTGTCTATGTTGTACGTACATGGCTTTTTTTTAGTATGTATGACTATTTAAATTTATTTAACACGTTTCGAATATTATAAAAATAGCATCGAATAAGTTTGAAGGTGCAATCATGTCATCTGTTTAACGACCAATCATTAGTCAAATAGTACTATTACATCCTTAAGGGGAGAAAATGATTATTAATTAATGAATGATTTTATCCATAAGGGGGAGAAGATTAATAAATTAGTCCATCCGTTAAGGTCTTGTTTAGTTGTTAAATTCGTCACTATTAGTAGAGAGTCTTCTTTGACTGGAAGCAAAAGTATAGAAGTCTATCTTGAAATCACTTTTTCAAAAAAACAACTAAGTTTTGAAGTATTAGTTTTTCTTTTAACCTTGATACTTTTAAAAATAACTCCAATTCTCAATTTGTTTGATAAGTTTGTTATTCGTAAAAGAAAAAAAAATATCTCTCCAGTCAAAGCAAATAAAGATATACTATTAAACTAGTACTGTCTAAGATAAAATGGTCAACCCACATTTTCATTCATGGAATAGAGATTGCGTTCTTAATTATACTAGTATTTATTTTCTGATACGTGTAATTAAATGATAGTACAAGAATTTTTAATAATCTAATTTCAACTAAACTCTAGGTAAACCTAAATATACATTTTTCAACAATAACACTAAATCAATCTCCTAAATGTATTATGACTAAACATAAACAAATTCAAAGACGGGTGATTCAATGTAATATGATACTTTTGTATGTATCTTCGCATGTCTTTCACAAAAAGCTCTCATTCTTTGAAAGGCTTCGTCGATGTATGATTCCTCCACAGCAAAGGTCACTCTCATCCAATTCTTCAGCCCTAATCCAACCCCTACATCCACCATCAAATTATTCTTATCAAAAAATTATGAACCAATTTTTTTTTAAAAAAAATCAACTTTCTTATTTTCTTTTATACATAGTTTTTGGCATAAAAATTCACCTGGGACAAGAACAACTGATTCCTCCTTAGCCAGTTTGCAGCAGAAGTCCAAATCGTCTTTAATCCCTTCTAGCTTCGACAAATCGAGTTTAATCTGATCATGCAAATTAAAATCTCATTATCATCATGCCAATTATTTGATTTAAATTTGCAAAAATAATTAATTTATGGGCATTTGATTATTACCATAAGAAACATGCATCCTTGAGGTTTGATGGGACAACTTATGCCCGGGATTTCATTAGTAAGTTTGTAGCATTTTTCTGCGGATTCTCTAAAAAGATTCACGATCTTATCATAGAATTCAGTTGGAGTCTTCAATAAAATCTCGGGAAGCGCCGCCTGCATTATTCACATAAACACAAATTAATGGATTGTTAACCGATATGTTTTTTATTAAATAAAATACTCGAGCAAAAATAACAAGCAACATCACAACGAAATCAATATGTAAAATTGAGGAATTAACCTGTATGAAGGTCACTGGGTCAGACGATATGTTAAAAAAACCCTTGATGGTGTCAACAATCTGCACTTAAGAAAATTTAATTAGTCTTCTAACTATTTAAAATGTCATGAAGATGGATTATAGCTATAATATTAGTAACAAAAAAGGGGTTTGGGAGGTCTATAAGAAAATTACCCCATGGTTAGTGAGAATGCCATGTAGGTCATTTATGACAAGCCAACCAAGTCTCCAACCCGGCACAATCCATTTCTTTGACAATGATCCAAGTGTAATAATGGGAACAATTGATGCAAAAACCCCCATTGGTGTAAATGGATGGCTTCCAAAAGTGAGATGGCAATAAACTTCATCTGCAATCACTAATATCCCCATCTTTCTTGCTGTTTCTGCAATCTTCTTCAAGTGGTCATATTTGAAAACATTCCCACATGGATTCCCCGGGTTTATTATAACGATGGCGACCGTGTTCTCATCTCCCAAAGCTTCAACGGCGGCCAGGTCGACTTCCCAGTCGTTCTCAGGGACTAGGTCAAAGTGGCGGACCTCAAGGCCCGCAAAGGCTGCCCTAGCCTCGTAGTCAGGGTAGCCCGGCCGGGGAAGCAGAATGTTTGCCCCCGGGCGGGCAAGGGCGGTTAGAGCGGCTTCCAATGCTTGGGTGCATCCATTGGTTAGGAAAACATCATCACTTGTTACATTGTAGGGAAGGTCTTTTGAGAGATACTCTGCTACAGCACTGCCAAAATTTATAGAGATTTTGCGTGTTAATTACTATACAATAAATTAAACCAAAAAATGTACAATTATGCATGCATGTAAATATTTTGTATATATATATACCTGCGGGCGGCGGGGAGACCGGCGGTGGAGGAGTAGCCGTTGAAGTTGGCCGAGCGGAGGGCATCGGAGACGGCCTCCTCCACGAAAGCGGAAGTGCGGAAGGAAGGGAAGGCGGAGGGATCGCCTTGGCTTAGATGAATAACGCTTTTTCCATTATTTTCATTTAAATTTTTTGTTACTCCGTCCATCACCCCTCTCAGCGTCATCGCTCCAGCTCCGATCACCTTCGAGTTTCCCCCGAAACGCCACTGTTGTTCGGCCATCAATGTAAATTTAGAGAGAGATAGAGAATTTTAGGTATGGAAGTAGCAAGTTTAATTTGCAGTGGTGTTTGAGATTTGATGAAATTAATGAGGTTAATTTGCCCTTTTATAGTTGCTTGAGGCGCGTTATTAATTAACGGTCATTTAAAAAATAGTACTACAGAGAAATTTCGCAGAGAGATCAATTGTATATGGAATGATAAACTCGTGTAAAATTAATCCCACCACCTTTTATTTTTTAAAATATTTTGGGTTGTGGTCCTAAAATGTAGTACCAATCACTTGTTATACATATACTATTAAATGTAGATAGTATGCATGATTGAAGACTGGTGCAAGGGGCATGACTAATGAATATATTATTGTAAATTTTGGCATAACTCATTGAATTAATCAAAGTTTTACATCCACGTATACAAATGTGACACTTTTTGCATATTTAAAATTTGTAGTTGGCTCACGTTGGTTTATAGTAAAACATTGTGGTGAACAGTGTAGTTGTTATGAAATAGTGCTAATTAGATTATAAAATATTGAGGTAGCTTCTGAGAATATTCTTACCTTGCTCTAAGTCTCTATTTTGTATACGAGTTTCCTAGTGTATGTATGAGTGTATGACTATTTTAATTTATGAAAAAAGTGCATGTTATGGATAAGATTTACTCTATTAGTGCGACATGGAGGATTATCTTGAATTATTAATCAATTCATCCTTTTCCCTCGTAAACAGATAAAATTAAAGATTATATGAAAAAAAAAAAGGTAAAACCACTATTCATATTATTAAATTTATATCATTATTTGAAGGGTTAGTAGTAGTTTATGGCTTCTACTTTGGCTTTAAGCTTTTTACAATAAATAAAAATTGATATCACAATTTTTTTAAAATTATGCCAAAGTTGAGGTCATTTAAATCATGTCAAAAACAGATTTGTTTTATATTATAATTTTATTTCAGATTTATAATTAGGCAATACATTATACTATATCTTTATCTTGCATTATTAAAGAGTCATGCATGTGAGGAGTGTAGAAATAAAAAATTGTTAAAAAGAATATATTCACGTTGCGAATGATATAAAATAGTAGAGTACAAGCTAGCTACTAAGTTGGAACGTAGTAATATAATCATGCGGAATATGCATTGTATTAAGTTGATATACTAGAATCTATGAATCATTTTTTTCCCTTAAATTAAAAAATACGGTTCATGCTCAAGGGTTAGAAATAAGTGGGAAAAAAAAATCAATTTTAAAATTATACATTTACCAGAGAAATTAACGCACAAATATATGGAGTAGTATGACTTAATGATATGAATAGGTGGAGTCTTTTCATAATTAAAATTTTGACTCGATCATTTGAATATTATATATAACAGATTATACGAGGACGATTAAAGTATTAAGGAATGATTTTACCAGAAGGAGAGGAAATGATTATATGTGTACAATATTACAATTCATTAATAAATACTAATCGTTATTTTAATTTGGTCTTGTTTAGTAGTAGTAGTAGTAGTTAATTCGTCACTATTTGTAGAGTGTCTTTCTTGACTGGATCCAAACCAATTTATATAATATAGCCTAATTACTCATGCTTCCGATTACTACAGCATGCTAGCTTAGTTGTCAGCATGTGTGAAATAATGTACGTGGTCAACTTTGAGGTTGTTACAAACTCATTGTAATTTAATTAATCCCTAAAATGTTACTACTACCATAACTAAAACTCAATAATATGGAAGGATAGACAAGACAAAGTGTTTGAAAAGCCTTGGTTGAATAGCTAGAAATAAACCGAGTTTATCAATGACTATATTCGTTGTTGATTGCCAACAGATTTCGGGTTGTCGGTAAATCTCACTGATTTACCGACGGAATGCATTTAGTTTTTGTACTCATACGCTCTGTGGTTTGTTGGTGGTGATGATGTACAACAATGATGATATTGTTTGCCCGTGATGCGAAGCGGCTAATGCAGTTTTAGCCGACGACACCATAAATGCTGAAAACCATCATTTTTGTCGGAATAATTTGAAATTCTCACAGTACTTGTGAAAAATGTTGTTAAATCAAAGTTATCGTTACGTAATGTTTTGCAGTGAATTGTGGCACTCGAGCATCGTTTCAAGGGCGAAATAGTTTATTTCATTATTTTTTTTAAAGATTTTCTTTAAAATTTATGTAATTTTGCTTTATTTCCTTTTGAGTTTTTAGGGTTTTCGAAACAATCTATACATATATAAAATGCGAGTTTTGGTCGTAATTTGATATATTTAAAAGTTATGGGGTGAATTTGAATTATTATAAAATATGTAACTCTCATGAATATTTATTTAAATATTTTAATGCTTTGACTAATCTTTAAATAGGATAATGAGCATTTAACAAATTTTGTAACCTCTATTCTCTTAATTTTATAATTTATGATGTTTTAATTTCATGATTTCTCATATTCTAATTTTGTGCCTATAAAAAGCATAGAGTTGTAGATGAATTACACATTCACCATTCTCTCTCAAGCTCTTAACATTTTATTGTATATTTTAGAGTATTGCTCAGGAACTCCATCAAGTTCATCGGTGCCAGCGGGTTTGAGAAGTTATACACGTTAGGAGGAAGACGTTACATCTTTGGGGATAATACGTCAATTCGAAAGTATTAACCGTGATGTACTTTGTCGTGCGGAAAGAGGATTTTTCTCAACTAGACTTATAGTTCGGTTTATTTTATAATTTTCATTGTAATTTCCATTTCATTTTTTTTATCGCAATAGTTAGAGTACTGCGTGTATATGGTTCGAGAATTCTATGCTAATATTTTTTACAATTCTTAGAGATGGAAGAATTGTAACATCCTTAACTCAAACAAGCATAATGTTTATCTTCATCTTTACACAATTTATTATTTTATATATTTATATTCCAATTTGTGCTGTATTTTAATTATATTATATAGTGTCTCAAAAATAATATTTTATGACTTATGATGAATTAATAAGTGGTGCATAATATGTATATTTGCAATGAGATAATTAAACCTTTCAAAATAGAGTTGATCAAACAATTAGTTGTTCAAACAAAATAAAATAGTTTATAACCAAATTTTGGTTTACAAATAATACTATTGTTGAAATTAGGATTTGGCACTTAATTGTTCCGGGATACAACTGATTTTCTATAGAGAATCTAATTATCTTATATATAGGTGATCAACTAAGTAAAATATATACTTATATTAAATATATTTTACAAAAAGAAAATTTGCAGTATTGAGAATTGTAAAATAGCATAAAAAATAATATAGATTTTTCATATTCCAACAAGCCACGTTTAAAAGTACAATAAATAAAGATAAACTTTCCAACATTCAAAAGGGCTATCATTATTCATTAATATAATAGTGTTAATTCAACCAATTAATGTAATATTTTTTGTATAGTTTATCATTTGAATTTTTTTATGGTCATAGTTTTGACATTTTGAATATTATGAGTTATCGATTTATTATTTTGTTAAAAGTGTGATATACATTATTTTAGTTGAGAAATATGAAGGATTGTTTTAAACATATTTTTAAATGTGTCTAACACTTGATATAGTCTCTTCATCGTTGTCCAAATAATTGTGTCTGCCTTGATTCCATTTCAAATATGTTTAATTTTATGATTTTAAGTGTAAAATGCATCGAGGAGCATATATTTATTGAATTTTTATTATATGTATATTTTTCTATTTTTAAATTTTATATAGTTATATTTTCATATTTTAATTAATCAATTAACAATTTAAAAATATGTGATAAAAAAAATATTTTATTGTGCATCGCACGTGGGTTAACACTAGTTACTCCATAAAAGACAAAATATACCTACACAATTAAACTACATACAATACACTTTATTATTCTTTCAAATATCCAAACAAGAAATCACATAAATATTGGACTTGTGTGTTTCGCAATTAATATGTAGGTAAAGAGCCCAATTCAGCCCTAAGTAATTCACATTTTTAGTGGGCCGAGGAGGGAAAGATACAGGCCCAATACTGGGCCCAATATATAGCTTTGTTAATTACTCCGTAAATCAATATACATTAATTTATAATTCGTATTCGACTTTTAAAACATTACAATTACTTTTTTTTTCCAATAATATTATTAATAATGTCGTGTCAAAACCACCAAAATTATAAAACCCCACCGTATCTTTGTATAATGGCTTCATTTTCGGCAGTGATGGATGCCAGACATTTCACGTCAACTTAAAACAAAAATTAAGTTAACAAACCTCAAAAAAATTTAGTACAGTTGGAATAAAGGAGATATAACAAAGAGAGAAAAATAGGATTAATTAAACCTCCGAAATAGAAAATTTCATGAATCTCAAATTTAACTAATTAAATAATACTCTTCATACGGAAATAAATATCACATATTGGATTAACGTAATTAAATTTTACTTTTATATTGAATTAATTAGTTTTTTTTAATAAATTATGTGTGAAATGAGTAAATGAATAGAGTACATTTATGAAAATAAATTTTGAATTCGAATAAAAATTGAGTTGTTAGAGCATCTCCAACCATTCCACTAAACTCAAACTCATTTTAGTGTAAATGTCACACTAAATATTGATTTTACTCCAACCATATACTCTAAACTCATACTTAAAAGAATATTCTCTAAATTATGCCTTTTTTATTCACAAAATTTGAAAAAAAATTAGATTTTGGTTTATTGTAAATCTAAAGATAGGTATTTTTTTTCTCAAAAACCGAAAATGGGATTGGTTTTTGAGTACTATTGAAACTAAATACCTATCCCATTTTAGATTTTAGAATACCCTTGCAGATGGTCTTAGAGCATTCCCAATGGTCCGGCGATAACACTTGGGGATTTTTCGCCGAAAATCGCCGACCGTTGGGAGTGTTTCAGCATTTTTTCGGCGTTAATTCTACCAAATTAACGCCGGCTCCCGCTGCATCGCCGATTCATCGCCGCCCACTGTAGGCGCGATTCGGCGATTTTTCCGCGTTTTTTTTTTTTTTTTTTTTTTCCAACGGCTTTATTCCAACCTATATATAATTCCTCTTCCTCCTCCATTCATCACACACAATCTTCATTCTCTCAATTTTTCAATCTCATTATCTCAATCTTCAATCTTCAAAATTATGAGTTCAAGTAGGAAAAATTCCCGAAAAGGTAAGGGCAAAGAGCCGAGTCCGCAAATTCCCAACCCCACTGATGAAACAAATCAGCAGTGGATGAACTCGTTGTTGTCGATGGGTTCTCCTCCCGGCCAATATCCATATGCGGGTCCGTCCCCATTGCAGACTCCTCCGGTGCGCAGACTTTCTCCGTACTTCCAGTCTGCCCTCAGCATGCCCTCTCCAGCCGACGATGTGTATCGCCCCCAGATAGTCACATCGTTGTTCGACACCCCTGGATCAATCCCAGGCGACGAAGGATCTCAGGACGCGACGTACACAACGGATCCGACACTCAGCACGGACAACTACGAGGTGGAAGAAACGCCCGCCGAGCAGCCTTCCAGGAGCAGGAAGGGGAAGGCGCCGGCGTCGACGGCTGCGACTGATACGGCTTCCGATGAGAAGCCGAAGCGGGTAAGGACTACTTACACTCTGGAAGAGTCCGAGCTGATAGCCAACTGCTGGGCGGACACGACGCAGAACGCGGAGTGCAGCAACTACCAGACTGAGATCATGTTCTGGGAGCGGGTTGCGGAGAAGTACACGAGCAACAAGACTGCCTCGATGAAGGACCATGGTAGCGAGGCGATCCGCCGGCATTGGGAGCGCCTCATGAGGGACTGCGGCCATTTCAACGGTATATATTCTAACTTGATGAAGAACATGACGAGTGGCCAGAACGAGCACATGGTCCGAGATGAGGCCATGCAGAGGTATAGTGGCCAGTTCTTGTCGAAGGGCTTCAAGTATTGGAACATCTATGATAGGCTGAAGGATCTCCCCAAATTCCGGACGGGGATGCACAGCGCGCTGCACGGGAAATCGGTGCGCTCGCGACTTAGCGATGCGGAGAGCGAGGGGAGCGCGTCCCCCATCGACTTGACTGGGGATGGTCCGCACGAGCGCCCCGTGGGAGCGAAGAAGGCGAAGGGGAGGCGAAAGGGGAAGGGCGCATCGTCGGATGCCCAGTCGGAACCCCAGTTCATACAACAAGCCACGCTCTCTCCCAATGTCGCCAATCTGACGCAGCTGTACACGCTGTACTTCACCGGCGGCGGAACCCCAGAAGAGAAGCAGTCCCTCTGGTCGACCATCCAAAATTCGAAGATCCTGATGGGCCTCCCGTCGGACGCCCCTCCTCTTAGTTTTTTAAATCTTTGTTTTTTATGGTTTTTTATTTGTAGTTTTTTTTTTCTCGTTGTATTATATTTTGCAATGATTAATACAACGATGAATTGTTCATTATAAATCTATTTATTAAACACATTTGTAGGGAAAATTAAACAATATTAGTGATGATGTAAAAATGAAATGTTGAGTTAGAGAAAAATAAGGGAGAAATAAGGGAGAAACTATTGGAGCAGTTGGCTAAAAGTTGGCTAAAAACTATAAATAAATTTTGGTGCTGATGTGGCGCTGATATGGCAAGAGTTAGGGAGAAATAAGGGAGTTTTTAAGGAGACCATCGGTAATGCTCTTACTAATTTTAAAATTCTGACCAATCCTAAATTGTCTGTTTACTTAGAACTGTAAAAAGTACTCCTTCTTGCTAGTTTTCTTATTTTATCTTTAATTAGGTTGGTTAACCGACTATTAGCAGCCTACTTTCTGAAAGTAGTGTGTGGCATTAAAAATAGTGAAATCCGAATTAAATCATTATTATAAAAACTTTTTAAAATAATAGAAAAAAGATAAACCTACCTAACAGATTCTTGAGATCTAGAAATAGGGCTCAACGACCAAGTCTTTGATTCAAAGCTCTCTTCAAATTCATAATTATTGTGTCTCATAATTGGGGAGACGCGTAGACAGGACCAACAGACACGTGGCGCAGGTGTATTGGGAGATGGATATATGTGGCTGCTGGTTGAATATGGTTTGAAAATTTTGTACACGGTAGTCCTTCTCTTACTAGTGCATTCATAGTAGGGGAACGATCTCACTGCTGATCAATCGGCGATTTGATCGTTCCCATTGCAGTATAACCGTCGATCCACGGCCCTTCCCCGACATCTCGTTTGTGCCTGCAGTGATCGACGTCTATTGCAACGCCGACCGCTAATCAAACTGTCAATATCTCCACTATTGTGGATACTTTTATGGGTTACATGAGACATTCCCTATTAAATGTTTTATTTTAGTTATATTGTTTTTATTAAATCAATTTTTTATATTAACAATTTAACTTATTATGCATTCCACAGTTGACTTTTTGGTAAAGTTCATACTACCTGCCTATGTCCACAAAGAATTACTACATGATGTTTCGTTTGTGGTGGTCTACCAATATTAGTTTCTATTTATTTTTGGTAAGTTGCTTTTTCTAATGATGTTAGTCTCGTTTTCTATTAACGATACTCTAGTATCTCTCAAGTTTACATTAAAACACATGTTGTTCACCACCAAGACTACTTTTGGTGGACCGCGCTAGTATCATTTTTTATCTTCGGTCTTTACCACCCATGACTCGATGACATGACACATGTTGTTGTCGGAGTAGAGGTTGAGCTTCATGAGTCGGGCATAGTGATGCATAAGCTCGGTGACGATTGAGTAGGAGTAGAGATTCATGAATGCGTATGAGTCGAATGTACAGATTTTAAGTATTTCATTATAATTTATTAGTAAAGAAAGTTCAATTTCTAATAATGGAGAGAGGAATTTGGGAAACAACTACACGAGGAGGGTATGGTGTATGTGGTGTGCTTATTTATGTTGAAAGGCTCAATGTTTCGAAGATTGCATGTAGAAGAAGTGATTGCATGAAAGATTTAAGGTTACTAAATTTTTAAGTTTTAGTCAAACTCTAATATGTTCTATAACATATAAAATTAGACTATTAAATTATGAAATTTAATTTTTCTAAATTGTTTTATCCATTAATATATTGCCTAATTAATGATGATGTTCAAAACGACGAGTTTTATTAAAATAAATATTTTTCTAATTTTTCTTTTTTTTCCTTGGTGAAATAATGTCGTTTTTTAAATCTCTATCTTTTTTTTTTCTAATGAAATAATATTTTACCAACTAAATTGTGTTTGATAGTCTTTATCGTGATGGTCGTTGTGGTTATATACCTTTATTACTTTTAAATGTATATTTATTATAAAGTAACTTTCCAATTATCGCACTATGAAAGTCGATAATACAATGTGGATTGAGTACGAGTTAATTGGAAGCTAATGCAAAGACGGCTTATTATTAAATCATGAGAGAGAAATTGGTATTTCCTCGTATTTTGCCGTGTGTTCCACCCCTCCAATTATTTATTTCATTTATTGTATCTACTCTTTTAAAAAATCTCATATATTTAAATGATATCCAATGGAAGTTTTACATGATTTTACTATATTCAAAACACTTTATGAATGCGATGGTTTTACCAAATTATATAATAAATGTCAAAATTCATTAATTTTGTACGATATTATTATTATCAGTATATATTATTAAATTGAGAGGCTAGAATTGCAAAATTCTCCCTAGCCAGCTTTTCGTTTAACCAGTCAAAAAGTAGACAAAAATATAAGAGGCAATTTGTATTTAATTTCTACATTCTATAAATACTTGCATTGAATTATTATATCGATTTGATAAGTTCATACAAATATAATTTCAAATATGTTACTGTATTGTTAAAAGATCAAATTTTTATACGCTTAAATAGGTTGCATATTATTGTTAAAAAAAATATTCAATGCACACTGCCTTACCATGAATTTTATATTTAAACGAAATCACAACTTATGAAATAAAGCTATAACTAAATCTTGCTTTAAAAAAACGTGAAATTTGTGAGAAAAATTACTCAATTGACCAAGTCTTCGGTATTAGTCCTAGTTTACTATAGTACTATACAAAAATGTTAATTCGTATTTATATTAGTCCAAATACTTTCCCAAATATTCCACCATCTCACTTAAGGAAAATAAAAAATAATATGCAGTATTCCAACAAATACATCGCTGTACATCTGGGCTTGTTATAGAATTAATTTATTGAAGGATAATAATTTTGAGATACTAATTCTTAATGTTGCTATTTTATAGATAGACGTTCTTACTCTAACTATTTCAGATTAAAGATTTCACTAAAATGATTGTTGAATTTGACAAAATAAATCTAATCTATTTTTAAATTAATTCAAGTACTCATTCTATAATTATGAAAATCATTTATATAGTTATAACTACTACGTTTTATCTTTTGTCTGAATGCTTTTTTATCATTTACCAAAGTTAGTAATTATATATATTTGGTATTTGGTAAGTTTTTCTCTCTATAAAATATGCTTATTATCCACTAAAAATATTCTAAAACCTTTTCTTTTAATTTAATTACCCTGTATATCTAATTTCCATAATAACTCTTATTTTCGATTATAAAAAGCATCATTAGTAAAGTACTAGCTGTATCTTTATCAACTCTGAATGTCTGAATTAGTATGTATTACATGAGATAAGTATCAAGTTTACACGACTTTGCCGTTATATGTTTGGAGTTCACTGTAATTATTACTTCTACTACTACTATACTATTATTTTTATTTATTTATTTGACCACAGATGTATGATTGTATCGATCTGTTTTCGGCGGAATCCGCCTAATACTGCTTGACCGGTGAATTTACAGATTAAAGTCGAAAATCTCCTAGCGGATGGCGGGATTTAAACCCGTGACCTCATGATTGTCTCAGCTCCGCACTGCCAACTGCGATATAATCCGTTGGTATTGTAATTATTTCTTTCATATTGCATTAATTAACCAAAATCACATACTACCACTCTCTCATACTATTATTATTTAAACTGTTTTTTTGGGAATATGAATTTGTAAGACAATTATGTCTAATAAAATAAACGAGAGATAATAATATAGGAATGAAAAAAAGGAATAATATAGGAATGAAAAAAAGGAATAAAGTAGGAAAAATATAAAATATTAGAAAGTACTAGATATTTTATTTGTGGCATAATAAAATAATTTATAGGATAATCCAAAATGAAATAAGATTCAAATAATTTGGGATGCAGTAATTTTAGTAACTTAAGCATGATAAGTTCTACGTTGTAACGCTACACGTGTGCCTTCGAGAACTCATTTACGTGATTTGTGATCGGTTTGTCGTACGGATTATATTTTATCCATATTCAGGATAAGGCTGAATTTGGAATTATAAGAAAATCAGAATTCATAATTAATTCAAAATACATTAATCAAAACATCAATAATTACGAATAATTAATCATTTGCCATTTAAAATTGACAAAAAAGTCTAATCCATTTCGTAATTAATTCAAGTATTCATTCTATAATTACATTTAAATAGTTATAGTACTACTTTTTTTTCCGAATGCTTTTTTACTATCATTACCTAATATAATTTCATTACTTTGTTAATGATATATACTCCTATTACCTCCGTCAGCAACTAATAATATACAGTACTTTTCTATTTTCGATCGTCTACAAAATGTGCTTATTAGCCATTAAAATACTCTAATAGTCTTTATTTTCTTTTATCCCATATCCAATTTTTCATTAACTCTTGTTTTCCAATATTAAAAATTTAAAACCATCATTAGGCTAGCTGTATTTTATCAACTGTGAATGACTGAATTAGTATGTATTTGTACTTGAGATAAGTATCAAGACTACAATACTTTGCCGTTATATATTTGGAGCTCATTGTAATTATTTCTTTCATATTTCATTAATTAACCAAAATCATATATTGCGACCGTCTCATACTATTATTTAAAATGTTTTCGTTAGAAATAATATGAATTTAAGAAAGTTGTGTTTAGTAAATTAAAATAAAATAATAAAATAGAAATGATAAAAAAGAGTAACGCTTGAAAAAATAAAATATGAGATTTGACATAAAATTAAATTACACAAAAGACAATTATTTTTTATTTTTGACATAAATTATCCAAAATGAAATAAGATTCGAACAATTCGGGATGTAGTAACATTAATAACTTGAGCATTATAAGTTCTACATTGCAACGCTACACGTGTGCCTTCGAGAACTCACTTGCGCGATTTATGATTGGTTTGTCGCATGGAGTTTATTTTATATTCAGGATAAGGCTGAATCTAGAATTACAAGGAAATTACATTAGTCAAATTACAAGTAAGAAATCATTTTCCATTTAATCATTTCTTTCATATTTCATTAATTAACCAAAATCTTATACTGTCAATATCTCAAACTATTATCTAAAGTTTGTCTTAGAAATAATATGAATTTAAGAAAATTGCGTTTAGAAAACTAAAATCAAATAAACTAAAATAATAAAATTGAAATGATAAAAAAATAACATATGAAAAAAATAGTAAAATATTAGATTTGACATAAAATTATATTAAATTAAATTAAATAAAAGCCAATTATTTATTTTTTATCATAAAAGTATGACTCGGATGATCCAAAATGAAATAAGATTCGAACAATTTGGATGTAGTAACATTAATGACTTAAGCGTCATATGTTCGATTTATGATTGGTTTGTCGTATAGAGTATATTTTATATCTTCAGGATAAGACTGAATTTGGTGGAATCACAAGGAAATTACAATTCATAATACATTAGTCAAAATATACAACCCTCCACATAATTACAAGTAAGACATCATTTTCCATTTAATCACTAAATTAATATATTTGCGTAAATCTAAATCTCCCAAAAACAGCGGCCGCATACAATGCTAATTGCCGGCACATCAACGTCTTTGGCGCTCTTGTCTTCTTCCCCCACCGCGTGCCACGTCGCCCTCCCTCCTGTGGACCCCACACCCGCATTTCTCATTTTCTCTCTCACACACAGCCGTACGTACAAATACACACACACACATACACATACATACTCTCTAATTAATTGGGCGGCGCCCCCAGTCAAATCCCTCGTTGACCGCGCCACCCCCTACCCCTCCATTTCCCCCTATTTAAACGCCCGTTTCCCCAAACCGAAACCACACCTCCTCTCAATTCACTCTCTCTCCCTCCCTCAAAACGCAGCGTTTCAATTGAAAATTCCGCCGCCTGTTTTTAGGCAGAGCGCGAAGAAGAAGAAAAAAAAAAAAAAAAAAATTAATCGGAGATGGCGATGAAGGACAAGGCGATCGGAGGCGCCAAGGCTACCGGCGCCAAGGAGGTGCACTACCGCGGCGTCAGGAAGCGGCCGTGGGGCCGCTACGCGGCCGAAATCCGCGATCCGGGGAAGAAATCGCGCGTCTGGCTCGGCACGTTCGACACCGCCGAGGAGGCCGCGCGTGCCTACGACGCGGCGGCGCGCGAGTTCCGCGGCGCGAAGGCGAAGACGAATTTCCCCGCCAATGCCGTCGTCGTGCACAGCCCCAGCCAGAGCAGCACGGTGGAGTCGTCCAGCGCGGATCTGAGCGCGCGCGGGGCTCCGGTGGAGCTGGATCTCACGCGCCGCCTCGGCGCGGCGCCGGATCGGGCGGTGACAGTCGCCGGCGCCGCTCCGGTCGGAGGCTACCGGTTCGTGCGGACGATGGCGGTGCTGCCGAACGGGCAGCCGGTGATCCTCTTCGATCCGGCGGCGGCGGCGGCGTACGGGATCGGGTACGGCCGCGGCGGCGGGGCGAGGAGCGAGTCCGACACCTCGTCGGTGGTGGACGAGAACAATTTTGACGGCGCGGAGGCGAAGCGCGGCCTGGATCTCGATCTGAACATGCCGCCGCCGATCGAGGATTGAGCTGATTCCGGCGCCGGAGATAATAACTGACGTTCGATTTCTGTAAATAGATTTGAAAATTGAAGAAAGGAACCCTTGCTTTTTTGCAGCTGAGAGTAATTAACCTCTCCGGTTGTTTCAACCGCCGCCGGCGGCGATTAGGGTTTGATTAATTCCGTTTTGTTGTTTTTGGGGAAAAAAAACAGAGATAAAAAAAAAATTGATGTAGCTGATTCAATTTTCGCATCAGATCTAAGAAATGTTGTTGAATTCTGTTAGATTCGTGAATAATATTAGTCTCGTTTCAGATAATTTCATTCGTTTATTCCAGCTGGAAAATAAATTGAAATGAGAGAATAATTGAATAAAAGGGGAGAGTAGTCAAAAAAGCAGTGATTTTTTTTTTAAATTTTATAATTTCATATTGATATTTTTTATACGATTAATTAAAAAGCAGTAGAGATTAATTAAAAAGCAGTAGAGAGCGCCGACGGCGAAATGGGAGAGGGTGTGGGCCCGGGGGAGCTCCGAATTCCGTGTTGACGGGGTACATGTCGTGCCGAAGGTGGACGGCACGTGTTGCTTTTAGCTGCCGCCCACTATATAAATATGCTTGCGCGAATTCTTTTTTGTGAAAAATAATTATGGGATTAGTTTCTCGCCGCTTTCGCCAATAATGCGCCCGTTTTGAAAACAGCCTCTTTATTTAATGATTATAATGATCTTTTGCATTTAATTTATATTTTCTCAAAAGGGAGGAGGGGCTAATCCGAATTTTAGAGATTTAGTAGTTCACATTCATTGATGAATCATACTGAAATTAATGGCAAATTGTCGGCAAATATGGAGATTAATTAAATTTTAGTTCGTATTAACATTTTCAAAATATTTTTGAACAAAACATCAATATTAAACATTATTGTCATAACATGATAACATCATATTCACTTAAAATCAACAAAAATGACATTATTAGATTGAAATTCTAAAACAATATACATTACATGTGGTCGATTGTTATTTTCGAATAAAATCAAACTTAGTACTTTGTTAGGTCTATTTTAAAGTTAGAGTAAATATACAGAGTAAATTAAAATTCAGAGCAAATGGTAAAATTAGTCCTGAATATATGCTCTTTATGATTTTGGTCTTATACTTTATCTTTTGAAATTTTGCATCCTGAACTTTTCAACTTGGATTGCAATTGGTCCAATTCCGTCAATTTTTAAACGGTATTAACCCGATTTTGACCGAATTGAAATTTTCAGGATGCAAAAATTCAAAAGATAAAGTATATGATCAAAATCATAAAATGAGCCTATGTTAAAGACCAGTTTTGGTCTTTACTCTAAAATTTTTGAATTTTTAACGAATTTTTAAATTTGGAGAATATATTAAACCTATAACATGATTTTACGATTTATATGATTAATTTATAAACTTGTGGGACATGCCTTAAATATTTTCTCAACGATTTTAAATAGGGATGGGCATATTTGTAATTTCGAAAGGAGGGGGGGGAGCAAGAAGCGTGTGGGAGAGCGGGAGGCCGACAGGAGGCGGTGGGGTCCACGGATGTCGAGCCATCCGCCGGCTGGTATCGTGTGGGCCCCAGCCTTTTTGTGTGCGTCGGCGGAATTTGTGGACTACACTCTGGTTTCCGCTTTCCCCTACCTAGCTCACCTTCCTATTATATCCTCTCCTTTTTTTATATTCCACATATATTTACCAATTTTTTATTTATGTGTTCCTTTTGTTTTCTTATTTTCACACCAACATCTAGAATTATTGGTACTCGAATATTTCTTGTTTAATATAGTGTGGGGAATGTTTGATTGGGTCAAGTGATTTTAAGTTGTGGGTGCACATTGAAGATAAGTTGTGGAAAAAATAATTTATTTCATCTTTGTCCCAATTCACTAAAGATGGTCTTAATTTTTTCCTAATTTATTTTAGACATTAAATCATTATGTTTCTTTTCTTTTTCTATTGCTTGTGTTAATTTTTGAGATAAAATAACGACTATTATATGATACGCGACAAGGATATACAGTGCATATCGAACTAAATGTCCAAACGTGTTTACCTACTGTATGTTTTCATGTTTTTATTGCGGAAAAAGAACTTATTACATTAATTTTTTATTTATTCGAGATGGTCTAATTTTTTCCTAATTTGCTTTAGACATTAAATCATTATGTTCCTTTTCTTCTTTATTGCTTGTGTTATCTTTTAGATAAAATAAACGACAGTTATGTGATACGCGACAAGGATATCACACGTGCACACCGAACCAAATGTCTCAACGTACTTACCTACTGTATGATTTAATGTTTTTGTTGAGACCTTTTTTACACGCGGAACCTCGTATATTTTCTGTCGTCTCCGTTTTTTTTGTTCCATGTATTTTTTTTTTAACTCCTTTCTTTATTTTGTTTTGTTATTTTTACACCAACATCTAGAATTCTTGTTACTTAGAATAATTTTTGTCTGATAAAATATGGAGTGGGGATATTTGATTGTGTCAATATTTATTTAGTAGTGACACTGACAAACCCAAAATATTACAGTGTGTTTACAATATTTTTATATATATTATAGTGATAAATTAAAACTCGGAAAGGGATATTTAATTTAGTGGTCCTCTCTCTCAAAATTCGGAAAGTGGTATTCAATTTGCCTTGGATTCTTTTATTATATGTTGTACATTTTTGTTCAAGGTACTGCTATATATACTCCATCACCTACAAAATATTTATGGTTATAGTTTAAAAATAGCTAAAACCAAGACCTAATTGCATTTTGTCGTTTCGATGTCCAATTATTTTCAATTAAAATAAACTCATTTTACAACCATTTAAAATTTAAAATTATCTTACAAAAATTATAATTTTCAAAATTAAAAAATTCAACCTCTACCGAAAAAAAATCTGCGTCGACGACCCATGTTCCAAAATACACGTACTAAGCTAGGGTCATTATCATATCATAGCCTCATAGGCTTATATTTTTGTTTACATTCACAAAAATAGAATAATTCTCTGAATATGTAGGAAGAAATAATGATCTTTCAATAATAATAACACCGAAAATTTTCGTCACATCAATATACCACTCTATCAACCTGTTGCATTCCTATAATAGTTGTTTGATTTCAATAATGATCTCTCATATAGCCGTTTATACGATTTGGAAAATATTATTAATAGCGATATTTGAAACTCTTATCAACTATCGTTCTTTGTGAAGCTTCATTGCAAAACCTTTCGAAGTTGGTGAGAGTCTTTTTCACTATGTCGAATCATATGATTTTTACAACTTAACCTTTTGAAGATGGTGACAATCTTTTTTCACTGTGTCGAATCCTACGAGTTATGTTTCTAATCAGACATTGTTCTGCTTCCCCGATAGCAATAAGAATGGTTGCGTTGGCACAACAAAATTTTGGTAAATCTTGGCCGATTTCAGATTTTGAATATCAATTTTAACATTGTCTATAAATGGTTGAACCATTAATATGTTTTGGTTTTGTAACTGAACTATTGATAACCTAGGTGAAACGATCGGTCATCAGCTAAAATGACGTCACGTTGTAGATAATAATGAAATAAAATCTCAGTTTAACAAATTAAACAATTCTTCCTACAGTAAATTACGATTTACTACTATATTAAGAGATTCGGAGCACAACAAATGAAATATTTAATGTTAGATAGTTGCCTACAATGTGACCGTAGCTTTGTTTTATATTCCTTTAATATTTTAGTTAACTCCAATAAATATATACTTTCTTCGTCCTAGTCAAAGTGAATGGCTGATTTTCGGCACGTGTTTTAGGAAAATGCTCATTTCTAACTACTCCCACCGTCCCAGATAATTCGTCTCAGTTTTCCATTTCGGTCCGTCCCACATAATTTGTCTCATTTCACTTTTACTCCCTCCGTCCCAGATAATTTGTCCCAATTTTCCATTTCGGTTCGTCCCACATAATTTGTTCCATTTCACTTTTACCATTTTTGGTAGTGGGCCTCATATTCCACTAACTCATTTTTACTCACATTTTATTATAAAACTAATATATAAAGGTAGGACCCACATTCCAATAACTTTTTCAACCCATTTTTCATTACAATTCTTAAAACCCGTGCCCGGTCAAAGTGACCCGAATTATCTGGGACGGAGGGAGTACCATTTTTGGTAGTGGACCCCATATTCCACTAACTCATTCCTACTCACATTTTATTATAAAACTAATATATAAAGGTGGGACCCACATTCCACAAACTTTTTCAACCCACTTTTCATTACAATTCTTAAAATCCGTGCACGGTTAAAGGGACCCGAATTATCCGAGACGGAAGGAACTAATATTTATATATTATAAACATTGGCTGTTGATATTATAATTTTCAACTCAATTTAATTACTCCCTCCGTCCCTCATTAAGAGTCATACTTTTCCATTTCGCTCCATCCCCAATTAAGAGTCACATTTCATTTTTACCATAAATGATAAGTAGGTCCCACATTCCACTACCTCACTTCACTCGCATTTTATTATAAAACCAATATAAAAAGGTGGGTCCCACATTCCACTAACTTTTCAACCAACTTTTCTTTACATTTCTTAAAACCCGTGCCCGGTCAAACTGTGACTCCTAATCGGGGACGGAGGGAGTATAAGATTAGCTTTAGATTCAGTACATTTTCTAAGTGTTCTTCCTTGTTAAGTTAACATGGCAAAAGTATAGTTGTATACTTGTATTGGTACCAAGCGGATACCCTTGTGAGAAGCTTCTCGTGGTTCTATCATTTGTATTCCTAGATTACCTCTGTTACATTAACCATCATTGATTTTAGTTACCCACTGAATTGCAGAAAGCTCTGGAGCAGACCAATGGCAGTGTAGAACAGGTATGCAATTGTTCACCTCCATTCTCTATGTTGATGTAAAGCCACCATCCTTACAGAAGGGTCTGAACATCAGCCTTCTTCCATTGATGCATTAATAATTGTTCTTTGTTTCCTCGTCAGAGCTGATATTTCCCAATTTTGGGGACTGTTTACCTTGCAATATTTTTCTTCAAATATTGTGCATTCTGTTTGACTTTCGTCTCTTAAACTTTTAATATTATTTATTTCGAAAAACGTGATGAAGAGAGAGCGAGAGGAGGATAAAGAAGAATGGGTGTCTGAATCTTCATCCTCAATTCCAATGATTCACCCCACATGCATCCCCATCATATTCATATAAATATTCTATTATATTGCCATTTTTGTCTACACGTAACCCCAAGCACAGGATTTGGAACTTTTCCAACTTCATTTTAATCAAAACCAAATAATACAACCACATCAATCAAACCGCCTCATTTGCTCGTGCCTTATCCACTTTCTTCATAGTTGAAAAATAATTTTGCTTATTTTCTAGTCTCAAGTCAAAATATGTTTGTGTTTTGATCCGGTAAAATTGGATCTAGATGGATGTTATATATTGTGAGGTGGCCTTTTGTTTGATTCTTCTTTCTTTTTTTTTTTTGGCTAAATGCTTCGAGAATTTTGTTGACATGAGCTTGTTTTTGTGTTGAATTTTAGGAGTATATAACGAATTCTAGAGGGGTGGAGCTGTTTACTTGCAAATGGTTGCCTATTTCTTCTCCAAAAGCTCTGGTTTTTCTCTGCCATGGTTTCTCCACTCTCTCTCTTACATACAAACTCATTCTAATGTGTTTTCTTCATCAATGTTTTTCATTTTAAATGATGGTAATGAATGGATTGCAGGTTATGGCATGGAATGTGGTAACTTCATGAAAGGTAATTTTATCTCACATTAGAACAATCAGTTTTCATAATTGAATGATGTGTGTAGAAACATGTGAGTGTTGTTTGTTTCCATCAAAGAATTCTGCTTAAATCTGTTGTTTGTTTGATATTTTTATTTAACTTGGATGAACTTGGAAATTGTGTTGCAAATGTAGTAAATAACTCGATACCTTAATCGTAAGTGCAAGAACCGGTTAGTCGATTGTATGCCAAAAGACTTATCTATTTCAGTCATTTAGCATGGTAAAGGTGCTACTATTAGTGCGAGGTTAGAATGTCGATTGCTACTTGACCAAGAAATTTTCATTGTTTGGTTATTAGGTTTACCTAACTGATGTTCTCTGCCGATATATATTTATGGAGGCACGTTAATCTAATAATCTGGTTAGAGTGGAAAACCTAGGTGTGTGTTCGTTGTTTCATCATGGCTGCACTTTGTTGATTTAGGCGATGCCAGGATATGATTCCTTAAGACTTGTATCGGTGTAAAGTTACTCTAGCAGTGATTGTATTAGAACTATAACATGAATTGCACTTTTTAAGTTCCAATTGAATAATTTTATCCTTTTATTGTTTTGATCGTTAGGTGTTGGGGTTGAACTGTCGAATCATGGCTATGCTGTGTTTGGAATTGATTACGAAGGCCACGGACAGTCCTCAGGTGCTCGATGTTACATCAAGAGGTTCGACAATATTGTTAACGACTGCAGTGAATATTTTAAGTCAGTCTGTGGTGAGTCACCGAACTCTGGTGGTAAAAAATCATGAATCAGGGAGGATGGAATTGATTAGTTTGTAGAGATATATGGAACGAACCTGATTGCTAATTATATTTCACACTTGAGAATCCTCTTCAATAGTAATAAGCAATAATGGTTTTCTTGAATATTTCAGCACGGGAAGAGTATAAGAGAAAGAGAAGATTCTTATACGGAGAATCAATGGGAGGCGCAGTTGCTCTGCTAATACACAAGAAAGATGCTAGTTTTTGGGATGGTGCCATTCTAGTCGCTCCTATGTGCAAGGTCGTGCAATGCGTTTCAATTTGTCAACAGAGATATCGAACTTTAGTGTTTGGTCCATGTCTTTGTGCATATTTAGTAATACTGTGTACCGACATACAGCAGAGACTCACTTGTGTTGATTTTGGTTTCGCTTTTGTTGTGAAATTGTTAGATATCGGAGAAGGTGAAGCCGCACCCTATAATCATCAGCCTATTAACTAGAGTCGAAGACGTCATTCCTAAATGGAAGATTGTTCCAACAAAGGACGTCATTGATTCAGCCTTCAAGGATCCTGTAAAACGAGAACAGGTGAGTGTTAAACTTCCAGAATTTGACATTTTTCTCGATATAGTTTTGTGGTACAATTATGAACGCCACGGCATTTTCACGCAGATACGTGGCAACAAGTTGATATATCAAGAGAAACCAAGGTTAAAGACAGCGCTTGAACTTCTCAGAACTAGCATGAACCTCGAGGACAGCTTGAATGAGGTGTCTCCTATACTAATTCAGTTGTTTTTTTCTTTCATTTCACGAGCTCGTTTCGTTGTTTTTTACTATTATCGGTGCTGCTGACATTGAGTGCTTCTTTTCATACTCCATGTTCGTTAAATCATCTGCTCTTCTTGACGAATCTGAGATTCTTGAAGTATGCACATAATCAACACAACATACTAAAATTCATTTCTCTCTTCGATTTCATTTTTTCAATTGGTTTTGTTGTTACATTTTCATGATACATTTCGTGATGCAATCTATATCTTTGAGCTTGATTCCGTTTGTGTACTCGTTTCCATGATACCTCTTGTTGGATTACATTTTCATGTTGCATTTCTTTCCATGTTATATGAGAAACTTATATTTTGTTTATCATTCGACAGGTGACACTGCCATTCTTCGTTTTGCACGGTGAAGCAGACACTGTGACAGATCCGGAAGTTAGCAGGGCCTTGTACGAGCAAGCCAGCAGCGCAGACAAGACGATGAAGATGTATGCCGGGATGTGGCATGGGCTAACGGCGGGCGAGCCAGACGACAACATCAAGATTGTGTTCACAGACATCTTGGCATGGCTGGACAAGCGATCAGAAGATGAGAGTGCTCACTTCTCCAAACTCAGTCAACCAGAGAGAGAACAGAACGAGTGCGAAACCCGGTCCAACGCCAAGAATTCACATGGATGGAAAGGTCGTTGCTTATTTCATTCCGCAATGTAACATGAAAAAATTGGCTTTGGACTTATAAATGGATGCAATTCATTGGTATCATATATTATCATGGAATTATAATCTCGATTTTTTTAAGGAAAGAAAATAGGGCACAATTTTGGATGATATAGCTGACTCAAAAGTTTTGATGGTATAAATCTGCTTGCGGTCGAAAATCCTTCCTTTTTCGGGAGAGTATGTTTGTTGTTGACCCGACCCAAGGACGTGTTGTAGGAGTAACCCATTACCTTCTGGGTGGAATTGGCGGCTCGCCCCCTGGGTGGTGCGGCTGAGCCGGAGTGGGCTCAGCAGTCGTATCTCACATTGAAAGTGGTCAATTCATTTTTTAGATCTGTTTTCAAATTGGTGAATGGTGGCGACATTCACCAAGGGGAATGTCCAATAGCGCTGATAAACCCTTCCTATACGATCGGCGGGTTTATTAGCACTATTGCAGGTACTTGGACGATAAACCCACCCTAGGGCGCGCCGATCGGTGCTATTACAAGGTGTTTCGCGGAATTTGTCCTTGAATTTTTTTATTTTTAAAAAAACATTGTAAATACCTAAATTCTCATGTTATTTCATTCACCCCTTCACTCCAATCAAGTATCTCTTCCTATTTTTTCCAAAATCTACTCCAAATGAATCTCGAAGGTGTCGATCTTACGGGTGCCTTAGAACAAGCCATGTTGGACTATGGTATGCAGTATTACGAGAGGTTAATGCAGCAATGACGGCAACAACAGGAAGAACAGTTACCTAGGTCAATCCTCAATCGGGAGCTAGTCTTCGGAGAGCACGCGTAGCTCGAACAGCTAATCGCAGACTACTTTGCCGACAAACCACGGTGGGGCCTGACTGTTTTTCGTTGACCTTTTTAGAATGTGATGAGTTGTTTTCTTACGCATTGATAACAAATTGGAGGAGCATGATGAATACTTCCACCAGCGTCCCGACGCTAGTGGCAGACTTGGCATACTGCAGAAGTGCACGACCAAGAATAAGACAATTGGCTTATGGAGGAATTGTCCAACCTCGTAGAGAGGCCAATTCACGAATGGTACAAAAGAACGCACCCTATGATGTTTTTCAAAGTTGTTGTTGACCAACGACTTTAGATATAACATGCTTACTTTGGTATGGTCGGGTCAAACAACGACATCAATGTCTTGAACCAGTCGCCTCTCTTCAACGAAGTATGTTGTGGTAGATGCTCGGCCATCGAATTCATTGCCAACGACCAATAGTATCATATGGACCCTATTTGGCTGATGCCATATACCCGAGGTGGCCAGTATTTTTGAAGTCGATAACTTGTCCAATGGATGGGAAGAGAGATTTATTTGCTCAAAGGCAAGAGCTGCACGGAAGGATGTCGAGCATGCATCTGGTGTACTACAATCGCATTAGGCAATGGTGAAAGGCCTAGCGTGTTTCTTCTACAAATCTTGTATCACTAATATCGTGTATGCATGCATCGTCATTCCTAACATGATAGTCAAGGATAAAGGTGAATGAGTCACCAATTGGGGCGAGGATGACACTAGACCTAGCTCCGGTGTAGCCCGCAAGCCCCAAAATGGGGATTACTGCTCCAATTAGGTTCTTCATGAACAGACTACAATGCTTGAGGAAGAAATTTGTAACATCCATGACCCAAAACATACATTATTTTACATATATTTGCACATTTTATTATCACTCCAATTATAAATGTATTGTATAAATATTATGGAACATAGTATTTACTAAATTTTGGGAGTGTCAATATAGCTTGGATTCAGAAGTTATTAAGGGCAACAAATAATAATATTTATAAAGTATCTTTTTGTTAGTTTAGAATTGTGACATTTCTTCTATAAACATACGTGTCTTAAATATATGTGTATTATGACTATGCAATTCTTATGCGGCAAAGTAGCTATATATATATGTATAGGCTTTAGAATTTAATTAAAATAGTAATAAAGTATAGCATATGCTTTCATATATATGTGTGGTACACATATACCTACACGTGTACACCATTCCTATATACAACTAATGTTTAGCTTGATGCATGTTTTTGGTGTAAAAAGATGAGGTAGTACACGTGTATTCTTTTAACACCATCTCATCTTACTAGGATGTGTGGCCGACTTCTTTCGAATAAAGAGATAAAAATATGTATTTTGGCTATTCATTAGGGAGCGTATAGAACAGAGGAGGAAAAGTGGAAAATAGAAGAAAAAAGAGACACACATATTTACTTATTTGTAAAAAGAAAGGGGAAAAAGAAAGTAATTGAGCGTTTGAAGTGAATGTTGTGGATCAGGAGACGAACTCAAGAATCTGGTTAAATTACTTCTATATCGTCAGGTTCTATATTATCACGTGTGTATAAATCACACTTTTAATTTTACATGCATTATCTGATTAATTGATATGTGTTAAATTAAAGTGAATAATTGGATTATACGATGTGATACTGATACGATATGTGTTTAATTATGACGATGGAGATATATGCTTGCTGCAATAAATAGTATATTAAATTGGAATTATTGAGTGGAATATGATATGGATATGTGATTGGTGCAATAGATATGTTTTGCATATGGTATTGGAATAAATTGAATCATTTGATTAAAGAGGATCTGTGACAGCATGTCTTGGATCTGAAATTATAGTGGACATATTGGGACCTTCGGGTCAATCATATTGGGACCTTCGGGTCAAATCATATTGGGATCAACGGGTCAATTCACAGTGGGACCTACGGGTCAAATCGTAGTGGGACCTTCGGGTCAAATCATAGTGGCATATTGGAAATCCCGGACAGATATCATGCTTGAACTATCACAGAATAATAAACTGAACAGAGTGGCATATGCATATGTGTATGGAATTATTTTTAATATTTGTTGATTATTCTTTTATATATTGGTTAAAGAATATAATTGATTGTTTGGGCTGTGGAATTAAAGGTAAGATTTATATACACTGAATTGTGGCTCATATAAACCACTAATATTTTTCAGGAATAAGATATTAATGATTCGTGGGTTGATGTGAGTTACAGTTATTATAAGGGCCGGCGGCTGACGCATTTTGGCGACCTTCTCCTCCTCATCATTTTTGCATGTAGATAAATGTGTAGTATATAGAGTGGTGAGAGGGTCCCACTGCTTTTAAGAATATTTTGAAATATGTACTTGATATATGTTGATTTTTGAACTTATATAATATATGTGTTTTTTGTACTTGACGCGCCGGGTAATTTATATTAAAATATAAAAATTATTTATAGTAAGTGCATACGTCATAAGGGTTGAGGTGTGACAAAATTCATGCTCAACTCCAGCGCAGTATGATCGAAGAAATTTTGGTCAAGTAACTGTTGAAGATTGTTTGTACCTTTTATATTAGTTTGTATCAGGTTTTTCAGCATTTTAATATCACGAAAATTTAAATATCGTGTTCTAAAATCTTTGTTACTTTGTGTTGTGACAGAATAGAGCAATTGCGTAATCGAGACAAACAAAAAACGTAAAGAGACAGGAATTTACATGGTTCACCAACGTTGTGTTGGCTACGTCCATAGAAAGGAAAGGAGGGCAGATTGTATTCAGATTACAGAGTTATGTGCCTTACTTGTATATAAATAGGCATACGAGACAGCTAGGTCAATATAACAATTAGGACAAAAAACAGAAACATAACATAGCTTCGGGTAACAATATAGATTCAAGGCATATTAACATTTTGTTATTTTACTTTATATGATAACACAAAAATTAAAAAAAATAATGATAATGTTGGTGAAATCGCTATTGCAGGTAGGGGTGAGCATTCGGGTTTCGGTTCAATTTTTTGACCAAATCGAACCGAAATCGAAAAACTGAATTTATGCTAAAATCAAAATCGAACCGAAACTGAAAAATCAAAAACCAAAAAATCAAAAACCGAACTTAAAAAATCGAACTAAACCAAAAAACCAAAATTATGTGTGATTTTAAAAAGCCTAAAAACTTAAAACCGAAAAATAACACAAAAAATCATAAAATCATAACATCCATCAACCATATCAACCAACAAAAATTAATATTTAGGCCAAAACATTAAAAAAAGTGTTTCATAATATCTAATTAATCTACAACAAATTATAACAATGTAAATCTATTCCCAAGTTTTCAATACTTCCAAGGGATGAGCTTTGGTCATATCTCTTGCCCATGGTCATAAGCTTTGAATCAACTTTGTAAAATCTGAAATACAAAATAATAGTACCATAAGTTATTAATAATGAAGCAGAGAATATATGAATGTCTAAGAAAATGCTAATGAAAAGTAGAGAGGTTGAGAAAATTAAAATAAAAATATTTGAATATGGGGTAGCAGATCTGGATTGATCAGGGCCATAATCATTTTTAAATATCAAAATTTATGTGTCTTATCATGTTTGTGGATTCTTTAATTATTTCTAGTTCCTAAAAGAACAAATCCAAATACTCATCATCTAAAGAATACATTAATGCCTAAACACAATAACCTTAGAAGTATTTTAATTTTGAACACTAATTTGAGAGTTAGTGAAGAAAATAGATGAGTTTGAGTTTTTACCTTCTTCTGAAGACGGCGTGGATGGCTGGAGCACGGTCGAAGGCGGCATGGATGGTTGGAGCACGGCTGGAGGCGATGGGCTGGAACCAATGGCGTATACACATAGTAACAAGGGGGTACCCCCAAAATTGTATGCTTTAATATTATATGTAGTCCTATTTTGGCATAATCCGGTGGTGGCCCAGTGGCAAGTTGGTTCTCATTCAAGAGGGCTGGGTTCAATTCTTCTTGGCCACATTTTTTGCCATTAATTTTTACTTTAACTTTCTCTTCTCCAAATTAACTTTGTTTTAATCTATATCACCTCTAATTCGATTTTATTTTGTTCTCAATTCATATTTAAGTTTTATTATTTATTTTGGTTTTAACAAATATTTATGTGTTTAACCACTAACTTGCTCTTTTTGAATTTAGTTTTGTATTCTTTCATATTTAATTTTCATTAATTATTTTTTAGTAGATACTTATATGACTAATATAAAGTATATATTTTTGTAGTTTAAAAAAATCTCAATAATAAAACTAATTTCCTCATTATATATTGTTAATTAACAAAACATACATGGATACTTGTATTTCAAATGTACAATTTTCGTTATACAATAAAATAATTTATCGAAATTTAAAATGAAGCTTTTTTATAAAAAAGTAAAGATAAAGATTTTATTTTGAAAAAATGAATAATTGAAAAAACATAACAAAGAAAACAAAAACGATTAGTCACATTTTGAAATATTGTTTTTATAATTATTTTTCGCACCCCCAAATTGAAAATCCTGGATACGCCACTGGCTGGAACAGAGATAGGCGCCGGGTTGGAGGCTTAGAGTTTGTGAGATTTAACCTTTAGGGTTAGAGACTTAGAGTGGAGACCGGAATCGAGAACGGAGGCGGAGAGATTGAGAATGGAGTATATACATCATCAGTGGATTTCAGTGGTACAACACACCTGAGCTTTTATGACCACAAATTTGAAAAATAAGATTTGGATGCACGTAGGGCAAGAAGATATTGAAGAAACCAGCAGCAAGCATGCACACGTTTCCCCAGCAAATTTAAAACAATCAAATGTATATGGTGTGGTATTAGGGAAAGAAATTTGAAAATATGTTTTAAATTTAAGCTCCTCTCTTGTATCATCTGAACTGCATGTTACCACCAATAACTGTGTATGAAAGTAAGAGAAAAAGAGACATTCCTCTTAAAACAGTTCTGTTTCCTTAAAATATTCAGTGAGATTTTTGTACCCCTATATTACATGGTCAACTTTTATAGACTGCGGTCTTGTAGTTTTTTTTTATTTGGGATTCCAATTGAAGTACTTGTCTCCATCTTACTATTCTGCACTTTATATGGATTACAGGTTTGACCGCACAATTTGAATTAGTGTAGTCCAAAACAGATTCGTCAAACTCATCTATTTAGGTGTCATTTATTTTGACATTCTTTCCTACTATACTATGCATAATAACAAAAGACATTTTCTCCATTCCAAAACAATGAATAACATAGACATTTTATCCAAAAGCATGAATACGTATAACATCATCACTCATCATTACATAAATATGTAGCATATCTCCAGGGTAAAACACCAAAAATAAAAAAAATAAAAAATAAAAAAAGAAGAAATTCAAGAGACGGTTAGGTCTAAGTGATGGTGAAGTTTGTGATTAAAGCATAAATGTTGTGTTTGTCACTGACATTTTTCACTAGTTTTTCTTTTATTTGTTAATTTATATGTCGAGTCAAAGTGAGACAATCAATCCGAACAAAAGGAGAAATATTCATGTGGAAAAATAGATTTTTTAGAAAAATATTTATCATAATTTTTCAATTTTAAGTAATTAATGCTTATATGATAAAAGTTAACATTAAATATCTTTAAAAACAATTACAGATAATTTTGATAATGAGTACTTCTTCTGTCCCAGAACATGAGTATTATTTTGACTAAGAATGAGTTTTAATAAATGTAAAAAAAAGTGAGTCGAAAAAGTTGATAGTATGAGTCTCAATTTATATACTCGTAACAAAATGTGAGTCAAAAATAAATTATAAGGAGTAGAATTTAAGAACAGCTTATCGTTTATAGCAATAGTGAAAATAAACTCTTATTATGAGACAGACTAAAATGACAAAAACGGACTTTATTATAAATCAAAGGGAGTACAAAATTTAACAAAGCATATAAAAATTAAAATTAAAAAGTACTGGTAATAATAAAAGGTGGTGTTCGGTTTGTTAGCTAAAATATAATCTACGACTAAGTTGTTTTTCCGCAACAAAAACATGAAAACATGCAGTAGGTAAACGCGTTTGGACATTTAGTTCAGTATGCAGTGTGATATCCTTGTCGTGTATCATATAATAGTCATTATTTTATCTCAAAAATTTACACAAAATAAAAAAAAAAAAAAGAAACATAACGATTTAATGTCTAAAATAAATTAGGAAAAAATTAAGACCATCTTTAACGAATTGGGACAAAGATGAAATAAATTATTTTTCAATGTGCACCCTCAACTTAAAATCACTTGACCCAATCAAACATTCCCACACTATATTAAACAAGAAATATTCGAGTACCAATAATTCTAGATGTTGGTGTGAAAATAACAAAACAAAAGGAATACAAAAATAAAAAATTGGTAAATATGTGGAATATAAAAAAAGGAGGATATAATAGGAAGGTGAGCTAGGTAGGGGAAAGCGGAAACCAGAGTGTAGTCCACAAATTCCGCCGACGCAAATAAAAAGGCTGGGGCCCACACGATAGCAGCCGGCGGATGGCTCGACATCCGTGGACCCCACCGCCTCCTGTCGGCCTCCCGCTCTCCCACACACTTCTTGCTCCCCCTCCCTTCCCAAATTACAAATATGCCCATCCCTATTTAAAATCGTTGAGAAAATGTATTTAAATTTGATAAAAGTTTAGGCATGTCCCACAAGTTAATTAATTAATAAAAAAATGTAAAATTATGTATAGGAATGAGTTGGTGGAATATGTGGTCTACCACCAAAAATGGTACTCCCTCCGTCTCAGATAATTTGGGTCACTTTGATCGGCACGGGTTTTAAGAATTGTAATGAAAATTGGGTTGAAAAAGTCAGTGAAATGTGGGTCCTACCTTTATATATTAGTTTTATACTCCCTCCGTCCCGGCTTAGATGAGGCATTCCTTAGCCGGCACGGGATTTTAGGAGTTATTGATTAATGTGTTTAATTGGAGAGAAAAAAGGTAGGTGGAAGTATTAAAATAGAGAGAGAAAGAAAGATGAATATTTTAATAGGGGTGGGAAAAAGTAGTTGGGTGTATTAATTAGAGACAGAAAGTTTCCATAAAAAGAAATGTGTCATCTTAGTTGGGACAAACTAAAACGGAAAACGTGTCATCTTAAGTGGGACGAAGGGAGTAATAAAATGTGAGTAAAAATGAGTCAGTGGAATATGGGGCCCACTACTAAAAATGGTAAAAAGTGAAATGGGACAAATTATGTGGGACGAACCGAAATGAAAAACTGGGACGAATTATCCGGGACGGAGGGAGTAAAAGTGAAATGAGACAAATTATGTAGAACGGACCGAAATGGAAAACTGATATGAATTATCGAGGACGGAGGGAGGTAGTTAGAGAAAAAATAAAAATAAATAAAATAAAAGAAAATGCACTTATTTCGATTTACAGGCAGTTGGTTGCTAGGGGCAAAGTTACATGGACAAATGCACTTATCTCATCTAAAACAGTATGAAGTGGGACCCAGGCAAGGCTATAGTGGAAAAGGCTGAGGTGGAGAATAAAAAAGAAAGAAAGCAGACGAAGGAGAAGAGCACGTGGCGGTGGAGCGCGTGAGGGGCGGACGTGTCGTGAGGAGAGAGAGAGGCGGCCGGCAGAGTCGGCTGTCACGTGGGGGCCGCCAACTGCTGGGAAGTTGCGTAATTATTCGCCACGTCTCACGTGCGTCCCACCCATGCCGTCATCACAAGCATCCCATCCCATGGCGGCTGCCCCATCTCTCTCTCCTCTCTCTCATTATTCTTTTCAAATTAAACGTCAGTTTTTTGGGTTGCCGTTAGTTGGCCATTGTAGATAGAAGGTAGTTGGATAGATGACGTGTAACTCTAACTATATCCACTGACTTGCAAAATTAGTACTCCCCCCGTCCCTGCTAAAATGACACATTGCTTAGCTGACACGAGATTTTAAAAGTTATTGGTTAAAGTGTTTAATTGGAGAGAAAGAAAGTGGGTGTAAGTATTAAAGTAGAGAGATAAAGAAAGATGGATATTTTAATAGGAGTGCGAAAAAGTGGTTGAGTGTATTAATTAGAGAGAGAAAGTTACCAAAAAAGGAAATGTATCATCTTAATTGGGACAAACTAAAAAGGAAAACGTGTCATCTTAAGCGGGACGAAGGGAGTAGGACTAATAGACTCCCGTCCCAGGAAGATTACTCTTTTGACTTTTTTAAGTGGAATGATACTCTGTCGTTCGCAACGAAGATGATCTCTTCTTAGAACGTCACGAAATTTTATATATATTAATATAAAATATTTAAAAAGAAAGAGAAAGTTGCTGTGTACTTAAAATAAGAGAGATAAACTTTTAGTCCAGAGATGTCTGACGATATTTTTAAAGTCATGTGAATATGAACGAGATAAATCCATAGTCCAAGGACCATTTTTATAGTTCACTCAAAAGAATAAAGTAAGATATGCGAAATAAAATAGAAATAAAAGAGATTCAATACTCCATCCATCCCAGATTTGTAGTAACATTTTGCCATAAAAGTCCGTCCCACATTTGGAGTAACATTTAGAATTTACCATATTTGCACATAAAATTTTACCCCATTATTCACTAAAATTACACAAAAATGTCATTATCTATATTAAAATAAATCAAAACAAAAATAAAAAACTAAAAAGTCAAAGAGGGAACCACCTTCAACCAACTCACTTCATTTATTACACACTCCATCATCTCACTTCATTTATTACACACTCCACCATTTCATTTAATTTATTACACACCCACCTCTCACTTCATTAATTACACACTCCACCAATTCCTTAAAACCCGTGCCATAACTAAATGTTACTATACATGTGGGACGGAGGGAGTATTTAGTTATAAGTCATTTTGGGTGAGATAAATTAAAAAGGAATGTGGAGCTTCTTCGATAGAATGAAGGGAATATTAATTTTTGTGTGATAAGAGGATTCGCTATATTATTCTTTTTCTTGTTTTACTATTTCTCCATTTTAATTATTATTATCATTTTTATAAGACGAATGCAGAAAAATTAATGAGATTTCTAATGGCGGACGGAGTACACTCTAATATATTGATATGAGGCATGGGAGTGCAGAATTAAATAATATCATGAATTTTATATTGGGAGAAGCCGCAATTCCAAGTCCAATGTAGAGAAACTGATTAAACTGGACTTATTAATCTGTGGATCACTAGGCCCAATACTCAGTCCAGTTATTCATTTTTGGTAATAGTATTAGACCTTCTTATTAGGCCTATTCATTTTAAGTAGTAGTACTACTATAAAAAACTTGCCAATATTTGACAAAAATTATCTTAAAACGCAAGAAAAATATTTAAAAAACAAAAAATAAAATAAAATAATAAGATGAATTACAGTTGCACCCATTGTAAAGGTTCTTGAGTCCATACTATATCTAGATAGTATGGGCTCATGTCTCAATGTCTCATCAATTGATTGCAAAGTTCAATGATCTAACCCTTTTTTTATATTAAAAACAAATGCTGATATTTAAAATTGGTTAACATTTAGCAACGTAGTACCAATGTGGAATAGAAACAAGAATAAAAACAATGAAATTAGAACATCTACAAAAGATACTCTATCCAAAACTATTGTAGAACAGTAGAAGAGAAAACTACGAAAAAACAAAATAGGAGCAAAATAACAACACACATCCTGACGTTTTCATTTTCTATGCATATTAAATTGTTATAGTAAAAATTTTCCTAAAACATAATATCTCTCTTCCTCCAAAAGGGGTATAGATAAAAGTGTAGATGTGTTGAGACATGTGAGTGGTAATAATTAATGGAGGGCCCTAAATTGAAGCTAAATAGGCCACTTTAAGCATATGTTCTAGTTCTTGATAAAGTTAAGACATAGAGTTGTGAATTGAGGGCAAGAGTCCACCTAAGTTTGGAAAAATCCTCACATACTTTTTATTGTGGTCTCATCAATCAAGCAAAATCTCTACCCTACTTCCCTTGCTGTCCACCACGTGAGCTCCCTTCCTAGGAAACACACATACATTGCATATCAAATTATTCACTCACATTATTCATTTTCTTGTCCCAGTATCATTACACCATCATCTTCTTCTAGTATTTTCAACAACTTCATAAATAATACTCCACTATCTACATCTTTATGTCTATCTATAACTTATCAATCATATACAGTATATATACTCCCTCATTCCGTCTGGTTCTAAGTGAAACATTTCTTGTTCGGTAAAAAATTTTATGCACTGCTACTTTGTGAGTTGAGTGGAGAGAGTATAAAGTAAGAGAGAGAAAAAGTATAGAGATTAAGAAATTTGTCATGAGACATCACAAAAAGGAAAAAATGTCACTTAGAGTAGGACGAAGAGATTATATATGTGTTAATGTGTGTGTAAATAGGCATGTAGGGGTCGGTTAATCAATGGCGGCTTTAGGAATCGAAACTTGTAGTGCTAGCCATAGTGAATTTGTGTTGGCGTCGAAAGGAGCAGTGGTGTTGCAACGGCCGTTACTAGTTAAGAACTTATGAATGGTAGACGAAAAAGAAAATTGAATCTCAACCCTTAATGGTTAGGCCCGGAGCTGCCGCACCGACTGACAACAACTCTAAAGACCGAATTTGATGAAGTCTCCGCCCTCATAACCATTGGTGGGATTGGTTGATTCTCAACCCCACTTAGATTCTCCATTAGTAAGAATTCATTTACATCCACTGTAAAATTTTACTACTATGCTAAGCTAAAAATTATTCTCCAATCTTGTTGTCAATATAGGCTTTGATTTGACAAAATTAATGATTCTCCGTTCTTATTATTGGCGTGACAATTTCTGACCATTTTAGGTATATCACCTGTTACTTTTGTAGACTATTAAAGACTGAGAGTTTTGGTGTATCATTTACAATCATTATTTAATGTGACAGATCGCCAGCAATTCTAGCTGGTATTTTCTTATGATTTAAGTAATTCTAGTACATAACTTTTTTCATATTGTATATATCTCATTTATTAGGATGCACAATTGAAATAATTACTTAATTGATATCATCCCTAGAGCCAGCTGTGACAATGTACTTTGTACTAAAAATTTTCAGATAATATCAATTGGATACACTTAAAATCGAATAATTAGTATTATCTGAATTGACTATTTTACATGTATGTACATAAATTCAAAATTTGTTATGCATTATTGTCGAATTGAGTTTTACATGTATACTTCAGTCTTCATTTTCTTAGAATATGCAATCGTGCAATACAAAAAAGACTATCTAATTGTATATGTGTTACTCCAAATTAATATATACTCTCGACAGAATAAGCACTTACCAGAATTTTAACAAATTAAACAAATGGAAATTATAATAGGTTATCCTAATTCCAGACTCACCACGTGGCATGTTTGCATGTGTGCCATATATATATGTAACACTCATATCCTTGATTATTCCATCTTATTGTTTTCTCAATTTGCATATTTTAATATTACAACATAATGTACACAAATCTAAAATGTTTCTACAATAAAATAGTAGAGTTAGATCAAGAATCTTTTTATTCCAATGTACGTATGAAGTTCATCTTATTTTTTTGCTGATATAAATGCAAAACCACATATATTATATTTCTTCCACCTCACATATAAAACAAATGACCACATTTCAAATAATATACATATACGATTTGATATTATATAGAGCCAAATAAAAAAAGAGATGCAATAACAGAAGTAGATGTTCATTAATTAAGCAAAAAAGGATCATATCGTACATGATCACATTACAATTCACAGTGATCATCAAAACAAGAATTACACCTCCAAATTTCCCAACTTAATTAACAAGACGCCTAATTATTCATGATCAACACACATTATATAGCCCCATAACCAACAATTCCACAAAAATAATCACATCCCATCAAAATCCCACTCTTGGTACCTTCATCCTCATATATACATCAGGATAAGGATCCCAACCCGAACCCGAATCCGAACCCGATATCGCATCATTCATGTCAGAAGATCGTTGACCCACCCGAGATCCGGCCCACCGGAACCACCCTCATTGGCATTAAACCTGCTTTCATTCATCAAATTCCTACCGGAATATTCCTCCTGGTAAAATTTGCTATGTCCACGGCTCACCGGAGTCGAAGTTGATGGCGACATCACAAACTGTGGCTCCTCCACATTGAAATTCACATCCAGCCACGGAAGGCCACCCTGAGGGCGGCCTGTCGCCTCACTCGGGCTCATAGCCTCAAACGAGGCCATGAGCTCAGCGAGCGCATCCTTGTACGAGTCCAAGGACCCATACCCCATGTCCCCTGTGTCGCCCCTGTACAAGGGCGACATAGGTGGGGAAATGTTATGATGGCCCATAAGGGTTGAAGTCGGCGACGCAGTCGCCGACTTCAACTCATGGTGGCAGTACAAACAGCAATGGCTGGAAGATTTCCTCTTGTCCTCCGGGGCGGGTTCGGGGTCGGGGACGAGGCGGAGCTGGCGGGAGGAGTGCGCGAAGAAGCACACCTTCCGCTTGCAGGCCTTCCCGTCCTTGCAGGCCTCGGTGCGGTAGCGGGAGGGGTGGAGCCAGCACTCGAACACGCCGTGCGAGAACTCGCAGGCGTCGCCCTTCCCGCAGTGGCCCTTCCGGTACTCGGGGCAGACGAGCCCCGAGTAGCGGAAGCGCCTGGGGTCGCGGCGCCTGGCCTTCTCGCCCGGGTGTGCGAAGGGGCAGTCGGTCCAGTCGTGGCTCCGGCTCCGGCTGCACTTCCGCACCTTGAACTCGTACATGCGGAAGTGGTCGGAGGCGTAGGGCTCCTCGTCCGAGCCGTCGACGTCGTTGCACGGGAGGAATCTCGAGAACGCGGCCGCGGTCGGGGAGCCGGAGAGGAGGAGGAGCTGATGCTGCCGGCGGGGAGGGATGTCGATGGTTCCCATCATCATAAATAAATAAAAATTGATTCTTGATTTTGTAATTTTGTGATTTGATGAGAGAGAAGAAGGAAAGGGGGGGTTTATATATTGTGCGAGAGGGATGGGCAGAGAGGTGCGTGGCGGCATAGTATTAGGGATGTTTGCATGCAAAGGGAGATAATGTGGCAGCTCACTAACACACTATTACATGCAGTGATGCAAACATCTCTATTAATTTTTCTCTCTCTCCTGTAGTTTTCTACTCCCTCCGTCCTAGATAATTTGGGATACTTTGACCCGACACAAATTTTAAGAAATCTAATGGAAAGTGAGTTAAAAAAGTTGGTGAGATATGAATCCTACTTTTAAAATATTAGTTTTATAATAAAATATGAGTAGGAATGAGTTACTGGAATATGAGGTCCACTACTAAAAATGGTAAAAGTAAAGTGGGACAAATTATATGGGACGACTCGAAATGAAATACTGGGTTGAATTATCTGGGACGGAGGGAGTAGGTCAATTTTGATGCCATGGGTATAATTTAGTGATTCTTTTTATGTCGTATGTGAATACTATTCTTGAGAAAAGACAGTGGGTTTCAATTTTATTTTGTTTGGAGATGGTAACGTTTTTGTTTCATTTTATGTTTTGATTGTGATTGATCCGTGGCTATCTAATTCTTGTGGGCGGATTAGGAGTTATTTGGTGTATGTAGTTTGATCCTGAATTTTGCCAAAAAATAAGTTGGATACTAATATTTCACTTCATTATCTAATTAAAATTGATACTAAGTTATCAAAGTAAAAATAATTTATAACAATTGGTAGAGGTTGAGATAGAATTAATTGATAAAAGTATATGGTATGTTTATCTTTCACATATTTTATTTAAGAAGAATTTTAATGAAACCAAAATGTGAACTATAGTACTAATAAACGAAAGTAAGGAGGTGTGACATGTAATGGACTACTATGTTGCACAACCTACTTCATTACTTGTCGGATATTTTTGATGCCATTTTATTATATTTAAAATAAATGTACCTTGATATATAATAATTGAACACATAATGTAACATAATAGAGAAATCTAATTAATGACAAGAATGCTGCCTACCACTATACTGTCATACTCCCTCTGTTCCATAATAGTGCAGTCATTTTATTATTTTGGTACGTATAGTAGTAGAGTCATTTCCTTTTTTCAGTAAAAGTTAACATATTTTTTTCTCACTTGCTTTATTCTCTCTTACTTTATTCTCTTTTCATCTCTCAACCTTTTTCATTTTCTAATTTATTCTTCTTTTTCATAACTCACTCAACACAATTTTTCACTGCTATGGAACGGAGGGAGCAAATATTTGGATTTTCGTTGCAGAAATACTTGATACTAGCCATTTGTACTATGATTTCCATGTTTATCTCTTTTGATTTTGCCAAAATTTGTGAAGATTTAGCCAATATATAAAACAAATACCCAGCACGGAATTCGTCAAAATGCAAAATTCCTAGCAAATTTTGTCCGTCATGTATATAATATGATCCATAAATTGGATTTCAGCGCCCATTATATGGCTATAGCCCAATGTACTCATATTTGCAAATATAAATTTTCGATTTTATTCCTATTATTTTAATTTTCTTAACAAAAATATTTTAATCAATTGTAAAATATATATCCATTTTTATAATCTCAACAAAAATGATCAATCGTCACCACACAAACAGTAAATAAATTGAGAATTTGTACTTCTAAGTCTCTAATTAATTATATTTCACAAAAATCTAAAATGTAAACAATTTGTTTTGTGACAAGAATAAAATTGAAAACTAACGTCATTATATATTCAAATCCCCGAGATAGATGGGACGAAGGGAGTATATCATGTTATATTTTTATAAGTTTTTCTCTATAATAAAACAAATTTAATACTTTTATCATTTTTTTCTCTATTCTTATATTTATGAATTCACATTAGTATAATTTATATAATTAATTATTTGATGATAGAAGAAGAAAGTATAATTTTATATTTCTATAAATAAATAAATAAATAAAATAAAAAAACTTCACCTAATGCACTGATACATTAATTGGCTATAGTAGAGGTTGTTTTTTATGAACGCTGAAACGTGTCATCTAATAAAAGGAGTATTCCAAAAATGGATAAGTTAATGAAATTTTGTCGTGTAGGAAAGAAAATAAGAATTAAATGTTTTAAATTTTGCAGAAAGATGTGATGTCTCATTATGATGGAATATCCAAAATAGGAATACAATTATCGGATCATGGTTACATGGAACGAAGGTAGGATGACTATCTAATAAACGATCCTCCAGGAAGTATCGGTCATCTTTTTTAGCTAGATAAGATAGGTGAGCATGTCTCTCGATCTGTTGCTGCCTAAACATTTGTCTCCCTAGAGTTTTGACTCTCCTCTCGTAACCAAAAAAAAAAAAAAAAAAAAAACCGAGCTTAACTGGTAAGCCATTTCTCGTTAACCAAATAAATTAATGTAAAAACATAATCAAACTTTTATGATTGACATCAATAAGTATTGGATTAATGAAATCTATATTAATTTTTAGCCTATTTATTATTTAAATCTTAATTTTTATAGTTACCAATCATATCTAATCATTTTCCACTTATCAATCATATCCTAATTATTTCAAATTTTGATTTAATTATTTCTACGATATAAGTGTTAATGTGAGATATTAAAAACATAAGTAAACAACATGTCTTGTCACGGAACTTTTGAAGTATGAAAATACAATGAATACGTTTCAATAGGAGAAGGGTGGCTTTGTATGGTAGATCATTATATAGATAAAAAAAAATTCAATTTGATGGGATAGACAATTTTGAATTTATTCAAAAGGGTAATACCTAAATATGCAAGTATAATATTCACATTTTTGGTATAAAACTATACAAAAGTATGCATTCCATATGCAAAAATCAGGGCCTTCTTAAGTAGAAAAAAAATATCATTCAATTTCTTGCAAAATAAATTCAAATCCTAAGTAGCTAAACTAACTAAGTGAAAGCAAAAAACCTATCTAATCAAGCTATTGAAACCTAACGACGACGCACGAGATGTCGTCCCGGCTTTTCCTCGACAGCGCCTCATCAACGAGACGCTTGGCTGCTGCGTGTGGATCCTTGATCGCTTTGATGGAGTTGACCGCGTCTTGGTTCGACATTACCTGCATAAATACAAGGGCAAATAAATGAGCCCTCAGTTGTATTATCGACTCAAGAATGCGTGTAAGGAAAGTTTTATGGATAGTATCGCACGGTCCACACTCCATCGCTCGCTAAAATTAAGAACTCAACGTCGTCGTCTATGGTCTGGACCGCAATATCAGGCTCGGACGTCACGTGTTTCTTCAAGCTCTTGTCGCCGAATGCTCTGGCCACCGCCAGCTGGCCATCAACGCGAGGAACGTCGCCTGTGACAATAAACCTAATTAAAATTTCTGGATTATTGGTAGAAATTAGAAGCATTAGATCAGATAATGTGGATGTGTACCTGGCCGGTTTGACACGAATCCGCCCTTGCTCTCGATCAACTCCTTTTCCCTAGTGGGGTCGTGATCGACAGAGAGCTGCTTCGCGACGCCTTTCTTGCTGATGACAGCTCGGGAGTCCCCCACGTTTGCAACCACGAGCCTCTGTCCGTTGATCAAGATTGCATTTACCGCTGTCGACCCTCCTTTCCCCAATTCAAAGGACTTCTCCAATATTTCCTTGTCAGTCGTCTGATAAGCGCTCTTTATTGCGAGTTTGATGTCGGTCCAGAAGTCACCCTGCTCGGGAAAGAACGTTATCGTAAATACACGAAGATTGCATCAAAGGAAGTGTGTATAGCACCATACCTGCTTCAGAATGTTGTCGAAGAGGTTCAGTTGCAAGTAGTTTGCAACACCGTGCCCCATGTGTCCGTCATAGATGGCAAACAATCCCAACGCGTCCTCGCCTATCACCCTGAGTTCAGAGACCAGATAGTCTTCCATGGGACGGTTCGACTTTCCTTTCATCAGATAGGAGCCATGTGTGACTTGCCTCGAGAATTTTCCACCGCCTTTCTTTCCATCCGGGGTAAGAGGCGAGGAAAAGCACACCTTTTCCTAAGCCCGAAAAAGAGTGAGAGATAGAGTCAATACCAACTGCAAATGCACAAATGCTCAAGCTAAATACGCGAAAAGCACAGAGCCGGACACAAAAGCTACAAGGCCTAGTCCTTATCTATCGAGGCTATTGCACGAGACACAACACAGATGCTACCACCAATCACGAGCAAGAATCAGAACGACAAATAACGCTCTTTTTAGAACGTAATCAGCTGAAAAACGCAACATCATTTCAACGTCTCAACCTACATAAACAGAGCTATTGCCTCCAAGCAAGGCAAGCAACGAAAAGGAAGTTTTCATACGATCAGACTAATATACAACGAGACACAACACAGAACGAAAACGTTGCACGAGAAGCTGGACTTCACTGCTGCAACTGATCATGATCAAGAATCAGAAGACAAGCAAGTAGGCGACGAAAAACGCTCTTTTTAGAACAAAATCGTATCAACGATCCAACACCTTCGCCCGAATAAACAGAACACAGCATTCCATGTATCAGATTGGCATCACACAGAGAGCCTACATCCCTTACACCATCCACATTTCATCACAGTGAGACAAAACCAAGAAACATACATCAAAATTTCCAAATGCATGATCTCTTTGTGCTACTAAAAGAGCCACAGTTGCTGAAATCAAGTAAGAAAATACAATTACAACAATAAGCCTCCATAATTTGAAACAAACAGCAATGATTTTACACAAAAAAATTGATCATATTTTCCAATAAATCAACATTCTTTACAAGAAAAATCAGCAATTTCGTCCAATTCATGACTCAAACCATGCTGATCAAACACCAACCAAGAAACCCCCCTCAAAAAACACACACACAAACACAAATTGTGAAAATTTGAGTAAAGAAAGTTCGAAAAAAACAACAATCAAGAACTCAAAAACGAACTACTTTTTCCAACATAATAGAAACAAGAAATTGCCCCCATTAAATAGCATGAGAAAGAGAGGCAAGAAAGTAACCTTCATCTTGTGAAGGAGCTCTCTTCCTATCATGGCTGTCTCTTTTCAAGAAATCTTGTATTTTGGCAGCTACTCTAAAACCCATGAAAACCCAGAAAAGTATCGAATTTGATTATTTATAGAGCGCAAAAAGATTAGATTTTTATAATGTTCTGTTGCGAAATTGCTGCTACCTGATTTTAAATTATCTATAAAGATATTTATCCACCGTTGACCTCGCGATTCCTTTCACAGTTGCTTTTTTCGGATAATTAATCACTAAATATGAATAAAAAGGTGTGAAAATTGAAAAAAGTTGGGATTTTTAGAGATATAATAGGGATTGGTTAATTTTTTTATTAATTTTGAAATTTGAATTTGAATATTTTACGCGTGGGTATTTTAAAATATTTTATGTTCTATATATGTAGTATTTATTAAGATTACGATAAATATTTTATGTTTTAAATTGATAAAATAAATATATTCTGTTTCATCAATAAAAAATATCAGCAATGAAAAGCATTAACGGAAAATCCTCTTTGGGTTCTTTAAAATCTAGGGATATACACTCAATGTGATTTTTAAATCCAAACTTATTTTCATTATAATTCATATCAATCTTGTTAATGTTGAGTAAATATGTTGTTTTTTTTTGGATAATAATATTTAGTTAAATTTGATTATCTTTATCTAAATTATATGGATGTGTATTTATTGGTTAAAACGTGAACTATCATTTTCCAGATTATCATTCAAGTTTCCCAAATTTATTGTATTACTCGTATATATCTATATCTGTTTTATTTCTAATATCTTACCAATTTGGGAGGTAGGAAATAAAATACATAATCTAAATGTCTAGGTACAAGATAAAGTCTAGGTACAAGATTGTTAGTTCAAAAATTTATGATAGAAAAATCACTAATTGCATTATCACATATGCCAACCTTTTCATTCAAGGACGTAGCTTAAAACTCCGAATTTAGTTTTTCGACGCTCATGGATGGCAGTGGAATCGGTCGACCCATCCCGATCTCACTTGGATCCTTTGAATTAAAATCAGGAATTTTGAAGAAATTTTGCAGTTACCAACAATTTTTACACATATATATGAATTGTTGATTTGTTGTACTATATCTTAACATTAACCATACCATGTATTTGATACACATATATAGAAAAAGCTAAGTTATAACTTCTTTATTTAATTCCACCATTATAAGGAAACAAATTTACTAACATATACTACATGGAGTATTAACTTACTAATCAAATAATGGTAGAGACTAATCTTTCAAATGATCCTGCACCAAAACAAACAATTATTTATATTAAATAATAAAAACAAATTAATTATAAATTAACTTTTGATTATTAGTATGTTTATTTACCTATTACAATTCATGCGCTCCGAAATCGGAAAACTCAAGTGTGTGTTGCACTTGAGAGGCAGTTCTCGGATGCGCGATTCATTGAACGGGTTGGAGGCTTTATAAGTCCCAAAATGCTCGATACATTTGCATATTCTTATCGAACCACCTGTTTCTTGCTTCGCCATAAAATTCAAATTCATTACACTATGGCAGCACGTTGGTGTCGGATCGGTGCCTTCCCCTTGAATATAGTCCGCACATTGGCTAAAATCATCGAACACGTCTTTGCAGCCTTTGCAAGGCCACGCGGTGATTGGTCTCGAGAAAGCGAATGCAAGAGTGAAAAGAAGTATAAGATGATTCATATTTGTGTTGTTAAGTTCTTCACATTGAGAAAGAATGTGTTTGATGTGTGTTTATATAGATATATTGTTACAACCCTTTATCTTCGAAGATTAATTAGGGTTGTGCATCAATTCAAGATTCGTGAATATAATTCATTTTCTACTTTAATTTAATTGTTCATGCCTTTTGTGTTGCCTATGAATAGGACTAAAATGGGGATGATTATCATTCTAGGATTTTTCTAGATATTTCATAATAAAATTATACTCTCTCGATATGTCCCAGGGTAAGTGAGACATATTCATCTATAGGCCGTCCCAAACTAAAATCATGATGCCTTGACTGAAACAAGAGAAATGTCTCATTTTTTCACCCCTTATTTTTTCTTCCTCCTACTTTATTCTCTTTATTTAATCACTAAATAACATTATCTAAAATTTTATGCCTTCAAATCTTATGGTGGAACTGAAGGAATAGTAATTAAAGTTTTTATTATGTAAAATGCTAGTAATTGGAGTGCTTTTACAATTTTTATGTTATTAGGGCATCTACACTGCAACCGGAAATGGGGTCTATTTTCTTATATAAGTTTAATTGCACAACTAAAATCATGATCACGAGTTAATTTACAACATTATGAAATTATAATAGTATAACTTTTTTATTTATGCTCCTCGAATACATCGAAACAATATGGTAATAGCCCTTACAACCTTATTACATTACATATCCATATATATTTTTAAGTAGTATGAGTATTAGCCAAATAATGGTAGAGATTAATCTTTCAAACAGCCCTGCACCAAAACAAACAATTAATTACTTCAATTAGATGATAAAACAACTTAATTGAACAATCATACATAACTTTTTAAGATATGTTTATTTACCGATTACAGTCCATGCGCTCCGAAATAGGAAAACTCAAACGCGTGTTGCACTTACGAGGCAGGTCTCTGATACGCGTGCCAACGAATGGATGGTGTCTATAACTTGCAAAATGCTCTATGCATTGGCATATTCTTACCGAACCACCCGGTTCATGTTTCGCGATGGAATTCAGATTCGTTACACTTAGGCAACACACTCGCGATGGTTTGTTGCCTAGACCTTGAATATAGCCCGCGCAATGGCCAAAATTGTTGAACACGTCTCTGCAGCCTTTGTTGCGCGACGCGGTGATTGGCATCGCGAGAGTGAGTGCAAGTGCGAGCGCGAAGAGAAGGATAAGAGGCTTCATATTGTGAGTATAAGCTGTTAAGTACATTGATAAAGAATGCATTTGATGTGTGTATATATAGAAATATTGTGACAAGCTTAGTTAGGGATGAAATATTCATGCGTTTTGAGTTGCCTTTTGATAGGGCTTGAATTTTGGTTAGATTAAGCATTTGATTTACATTTCCAATCGATATGAAGTTGTGGAGGATTATACTTCTCTTTCCATTTTCTTTTTTCTTTTTCTTTCACCAAAGTTTCTACTTTATTTCTTATTTTTTGAAAGAAATAAATGCATGTGATTCATGATGTAATTGTTTAATTTTCATTTTTTTTAAAATTTAATGGGAGTATAATTTTAAAAATATTATAAATTAAAAAATATATAAAATTAATATATGATGAATTAAATAAATAGTGGAATAATGAATTATAATGTTCTGACTGAATTTGTAATATGTTTTGTTGAGATTTGTTGATGATTGTGATAATGTTTAAGATGCTAACGGGACACGTAAATAATACTACTATAGATTTAGTTGAATTTATGACATTAACTCGTGAATGACCTTATTTTAGCATCTAGTTGCTTTAATAAGTTCAATTGGAACCAAAATCACAGTGCTTCTTTGATTTTTATTTTTTTTTTCTTTTGGTGATTCTACTACAAAGGTTTCCAATATGAATGTTTTAAAAAATTCCGAGTTTGGATAAAACGCGTAGCCTTTCACATGTTTAAAAATGCGAATTAGTTGCATGTGTTTAAACACGTGAATCGGCTACACATTTTAAAATAACTCTTGCCGGCACGATTTATACTTATTCGAAAGGTAAGAAATTAAAATAACACAATATTGGGTGTGAGGCCGTGGGTTTGAAACCAGCGTCCATCAATATTCTCTTTTACACACTCAAATTATCAATTCTTTAGTTTCTTTATTTGGTCCATATCATTCGAAATTGCTTCAAAAATATTTTTATTCAAATAATTTAAATCATTTTTATTTTGTAGGAATATCTAAAAAATAGTGTGATAAATACAAAAAATTATAATATAAGTTATATGATTAATGTAAACTAAGTTGTAAGTTTTAATTGAAATTACAAAATAATGTTATTACTTCAATTGTTTTACCTTTCTTGGTCGCAATATGATTCAAAATTATTTTGCAAAATATTTAATTTTAAATATTTTGAATAATTTCCTTTTTGTAGAAAGATTTTTTTTTTCTTGAGTGTGCCGAAAGGTGACGACTTATACAAAAGTATAATCTTCTTGACCAAGTTTCTAATTTCACATTAAATTAGAGTCATCGCATAAAGGTCCCATCATTTGAAAGGTGACATGTCAATCAATTTCTTAATTCTTTATTCAAACAAAATATAATTAACAATATACAAGAATGAGGATCTTATGAGTGAAGGATTTCATAACTCGATTCGAAAAAAATATTTAAAACTTACATCTTCGAGTTTAATTGACCTTTTTGTGATTTAATCATGCACAGTTAGAGGGTAAATAATGTTGGTTGATAGTTTAATTTGGGCCTTTATACAAATGGAATTACGTGACAGTATATTATTAGTTTTATGTAATTTGGATTTTTTATGTTAGTTATTGTGCTTGTAATATTATACTAATACAAATTTGTAATTTACGTATATATAATGGAACTTCCTTTTACCAAAACATTATTTCCAATTTCGATTTTTTCAGAGTTTTTTATAAAATTATATATTGCCATAGTTTTCTTTATTATTTATTTTGAATAAAGTTAGTACAATAATCTTTTTAGCTAGGCCTTTTTAAGAATTTCTATTTTGAGGACTATTATCTAGGCCCGGTTCAGGCCTGACCCAAGTAAGCCCATTAACGTTTACATCCTATTTTTAATTTAATTTTAAAATTGTTTAAACCTTAATATTTACAAACAAATATATTTTCTTCTTGTCCCTTCTTCCAATTTAATTTATTCAAATAGTTGCAATAAGACATTCATACCTTTTAGAAAATAGTATTAAATTATCAAACAATTATACTCCTATATGTGAACTACAACAGAAAAAGATGAAGCTCTTTATATGCTACTTGTATAATTTATAGTACGTAACATTTAATTAAAATATTTAAAAATATATGAGAAATTCGAGAAATGCATAAAATAAATACTGTCCACTACCTTGGTCTAATCACATCTACTTACCAAATGGATTAGATTAGATTAGAACTGATCCAAACTTTTTATGGAAAATTAAGCTTGAATTTCTTCAGTAATGAGCTAGATTGGATTGACCTGGCCCATTAAAAATAAAACAGATGTGATTAAAGTTACCTTAAAATTTTTTCCTGATTAAGGGAAAAAATGCACACTAAACTGCAAAATTATCCGAGATTTAGGAGTAAAAATATTACCTAAACAGTTTCATTTTTAATTACATTTAATCAAAAAAAATTTATCATACGTCATATACCATCCAACTCACTGCTCTAAAATGGAATCCACTTAAAAATAATTAAATAATAATAAATAAAATTTAAATAAAATAAATCACAATAATTTTACATGAATTTGATTTGTAATTTTATCGTAGGAGTATATTTTTACTCACAATAATAATTTCAGGTAAACAAATCATTCATTCATACACCATTTAGTCTGAAATGATTCAAAATACATTGAAAATACACCATAATTAAACGTTTAATTTTAGAATTAATTTTGTTTCCATGAAAACGGTCACCACCTCCATATTCCCCCTTTTTCAAAATTTCGACCGTTACACAAAATTCGACCGTTAATATCCTTCCCTCTTCTCTCTCTCTAAACAACGCAACGCAGCGCCATTTTCTTCGTCACCGATCGTATATACAGCGCCACATTTCTCTCTCTTCCTGCGAATTGCCGGGGCAGGTGGTTAATCGATCGATTATTCCCGATTGAACATGGCAGCGGTGGAGGAGTCGAGCAATCTGTTCGTGGTCGACGAGGCGTATGAGTTCTCGGCGCCGCGATTTCATGATTTCATGGCGGAGGAGACTGTTGAGGAGCTTCGCAGGGCGGAGCTGTGGTTCGAGAGCGCCCTCGCTTACGCCCCTTCTCGTGCGTCCGATTTCCCCTCTTTTTGCTTAATTGGATGCTAATTTTTGTTTTCCCCCAAATTTCACAGAGAATATCTCGAATTGTATGCTGATTACAGTTTTCACGATTTATTAGAGCTCGTTGCATTATTTTTTATGAGAATTGGGCGTTTCTGGAGTTCTAGGGTTTGCATTCTGTGATTTCTCAATTGGAGAGAGGGGGAGAGATTAGGGTTTTTTGAAATAATCATTTTATCTTTTGAATTTCTTGAATCAATTGGTGTTTTGGTGTTTTGCAATGTCCTTCAGTGGCTTGGCGATTAGTGTTTCTGGAAATTTGTGAATGTGAGTGAGGATTCATATATAGCATTATTTTTGGATTTGCAGCGTTTATGCCTAGAATCAGATCTACCAGAACTGTTCAACAGATTCTTTGCAATTTCAATGAGGATGAGCAAATTCAGAAGGTGGAATTTCTTTTTATCATGTCTGTGGCTTCCTTATCTTATCAATGTGATGATGGATGTATGTGATAGATGTAAAATGTCTCTACTTGTTTCAGCCACCGAAATCATCTGAAAATGCATCGAATTCTGCTCAAGAACCAGCTCCAAAATCACTGAACCAGACACTGTTAGTAACATTTAATTACTGTGTCTTGTTGCTGTTATATCTCTTCGGAGGAAGAGACTCAATTTTTTCCTACATTACAGAGATAAAGTGAAGGTGATTTCAGCTGAAACAACGGAGAAGACACCTGATACAGAAAGCTCATGCTCTCAGGAAAAGCAGAAGTAGGTTCATTTCTTGCTCACCTGTTCTTCTAATGTTGGTAGCCTCTTACATAGTCTAACGAGCAATGAAATTTCCGGTTCCGATTTCTCAGCATTGCTAAAGGCAGCGGCCCGGTATCCTCCTCCTCTGTCCCTAAAGAAGTTGCTGGACAAGGTTAGTCTCCTTTTTTTCCCATGAGTTACCAATGTGGCCTTTTTTCTTGCATCACATATGAAACGAGTCGTTGGTGGTATTAGGACCGGAGATTTACTGCACTCCAGCACCACAAAAGCAGAGGGATGATAGGAAGCTTCAGACAGCAAAAAAGATTGCTAGTATGCTGAAAAATCCTTCTGCGGTCAATTCAAAGAAACAGTTGCCAAAATCACAAGCCAAGAGTGCTAAACCTGCTAGTGTTAGGAGGTGTGAATTGTTTCTTTTAGTAGCTTTTTTTTCACTAGTTAATCATCTATCACCATGAACTAAGAAATGGTAATTTCGTTCAGGGACGGTAATAAGAACATTGTTGGAACTCCCAGCTTTGCCCATGAAAACCCTGCCATAAAGAAGCAAAAGCTGGATGGAGGAAAATCTCGACAGGTAGATATAGTGCTTATACCGGAGTTTCTTCATGGTTTTCAAATTTTCACATTTTTAACATATGGTTTTTCAGATTCTTGGAGTTAACAAACCTTCAAACCTTTCTCACAAAACAAGAACTGGAATTGTTAGCAGCAGCACCTCCACCTTCTGCCCTGCAACTGCTAAAACTTGTAAAGAAGATAGAAAGGTATGGTGCCTGTCTACATTAATTCAAGTGTATTACTTTGTTCTTCACATCGAATGTCGTTATTGGGATGCTGATTTAATCATATTCTTCGTGTAGATGTATGTCCGAGAACCAGTAGCACCATTTGTTTCTATGGCGGAAATGATGAAGAAATTCCAATCAGGGACGAGAGAGATGCCTTCGATGCGTAGCAGCTGCTCTCTTTCTCAGAGCGATGCTGCTGGAGCAACGCAGAGGAGGCATAAGCTTGTGCTCACAAGGCCTAAAACACCTGAATTTGAAACATCTCAGCGCGTGCGTTCTGTTAAAATCAAAAGCTCAGCAGAAATCGAGGAAGAGATGATGGCTAAGCTTCCCAAGTTCAAGGCTCGTCCACTAAACAAAAAGGTAGAAAAATCATCAATTTTAACAGAAAATCTTTGAAACAAATTTTAGACGTGAGTGTTCATCCTTCCTAATCTGTTTTATCTTGTAGATCTTTGAGGCTGCAACTTTACCGCCATTGCCAAGAAGCACACCACAGCTTCCGGAGTTCAAGGTAGATTAATGTCTCTTATCAGTGCAAGTCCGAAAAAGTGGAATATTATTCAAGCATAGTATATGAAACAATGTCTTTATTTTAACAGGAATTCCGTCTAGAAACAATGTCAAGGGCCACTCAGAATGCAGAAACATCCTCTGTGGCTTCGGTTGAACCAACAGAGGTATAGAAACTCAGTTCATGCTCTCAGACGTTTAGCTAATTCGTTGACTTGTTTCCACAAGGCATTGAAACTCAGCATACATGCACCCTTGTTTTTTATGCAGAGTCATCTATGGAAACCACGTCACCTTACTGCCCCGAGGTCACCTGCTCTTCAAACATCTCTCCGAGCACGTCCTCCCAAGATCAAGAGTTCCGAGGAGTTGGAGAAAGAGGAGCTTGAAAATATTTCACATTTCAAGGCTAGACCATTGAATAGAAAGGTAAATTCATGACCTTCTGGTGAAATTTTTCTGTTAGAATGTTGTCTTTTTTTGCTTAACCACCGTTATTTAATAAATTTTCGATTTTCGATTGTTCAGATATTTGAAAGCAAAGGGGAGATGGGAATGTTCTGCAACATGAAGAAGCAAGTTACCATTCCTCAGGAATTTAATTTTGCCATAGATAAAAGGATCCCTCCACCAACTTCTGTGGTTGATCTCTTCGACAAGGTAGGAGCAGAACATGTTTTCCGAAGTCTCTTTTGTTAGTTATGTAGCTAAATACTGAATCCTTTTCTACTCCTTTCAGCTTTCAATATGTTCAGAATCTCAACGTGAGAAGCCTCTCACTAGAAACACTACACCAAACCCATTCCATCTCCACACAGAGGTATGAAACAACTTCTCCGTATAAATATGAATTCACCGGTATTTTTTCCTACTTCGACTCATGTTTTTCCTTCGTTCGATCAGGAAAGAGGGGCAGAGAAAGAGCGAAGGATAGCTGCAGAACTCATGCAGAAACAGTTAGAAGAGGAGAGGGCTAGGATACCTAGAGCTCATCCGTATCCTTACACAACTGATTTTCCTGTGGTATGAATCTACATATCCTTACACAACCCTAAACCGTTATCTTTACTTCGTTGATGATCTTGACATGTAATTTTCTCTGTTGCAGATTCCGCCAAAGCCAGAGGCAAAGCCATGTACGAAACCAGAGCCATTCGAATTGGAAAGTTTGGTGAGGCATGAACAGGAGATGCAGAGAGAAATGGAGGAAAGGATGAGGATGGAAATGGAAGAAGCTGAGAGGAGAAGATTCAAAGCCCATCCTATCTTGAAAGAGTACGAATTAAACGAAAAATAATTTCAATCATTAACATCTTTCTGTTTCCCTGTTATCATGGCTCTAACTGATTATGTCGAATCTGTCAACTATCAGGGACCCGATTCCACTCCCGGAGAAGGAGCGAAAGCCCCTCACAGAGGTTCAAGGATTCAATCTACACCTCGTGAACAGGGCTGTTGAGAGAGCAGAATTTGATAAAAAGGTCACTTTCCTTTCCTTTTCCCTCTTCAATAAGCACAAAGTTCCTTGTCAACAGTTGTGTTTTTACCATTCTTACCAAGAGTTGTGTTTTTTTACCAGATTAAGGAGACAGAAATGGTCTACAAGAGATACAGAGAGGAGACAGAAGCTGCAAGGATGGTGAGCAACATTCATTTTAATAGAGTCCATTCAAGTTCAACCTTATGTCATTCGATAATTATTTAGAATCAAAATTTTAATTCATCATAAAAACACACAGATGGAGGAGGAGAAGGCCTTGAAACAGTTGAGGAGGACTATGGTTCCTCATGCAAGACCAGTACCTAAATTCAACCACCCTTTCTTACCACAGAAGTATGCATCTCTTCAGACATCAATTATTTTTGTTTCCTACTTTGCTCTGTTTCTAATATCATATTTACCGAATAAACAACAGGTCTACTAAAGACACCACAAAACCCAAGTCTCCAAAACTGCGTGTGGATTATAGGAAGGAGAAACGAAGGATGGTCCCCTCTGGCAAAGCTTCGGGTGCAGCAGCATGCTTTATGAGGTGACCGGTGATTGGTTGTGCAGTTTAAGTCACCTTGAACTATAACCATTATTATTTATTAGGATCGTGGGACGTTGGTTGCTCCAGTCCTACAATCCTGTATTAATTTGTACAAGAGTGATGCTATTGTAATACAATACAAATACTTCATCTGATCTATTATAGAAATCAAATTGCAAGAAGCCAATTATTTCTCTATATCTATTTTAATCGAATGGCTCGATTTGCTATCTTGTTTGATCGACTATTAGTATGGTCGTCGAGGGAAGCCTCATCTCACCGGTCTGGCTTCAATCATCTTGCAAACAGGAAAAATTATGCAGTTATGTTAATAAAATGAATCAATCCCTCGTTGACTTTACAATATCACTATCTCCAGCCATTACCATGTTGATGTTGTTCCTTCTCCAACAACTTGTATCTTTGACAGATTCTTGCACAGTTCCAGCTTCCAGTGGATACTTTTACCTCTCGGGTACGAAATGGGTACAAGCATATCCTTCCTCCACCTTTCCACTCAAGAGTTCTTACGTGTTTCCACGCCTCGAAAAGTGGACAAATTCCTTTTCTTAAGTCTTTAGAACGCAAACAAGATTCGTCTTAGTTTTTGGTTCAGTTTATGCATGGCGAACGGGGGCAAAAAGATTGAAAGGTTATGAATTCTGTTAAAAAAATTATTAGGGCTGATAAAATCCAACTTAATAAGTATAGAGACTGAAATTCATGAAAATGTAAATACCAAAACACATAAATATAAATAGCTAAAAACATAAAACTCGTGAAAATGTAAACAACTGAATTCACTATCTCTTATTCCCATATTAATATCTTAATTCGTGACCAATTATTCCCATATTTTATGGAGCTCACCATAAGTTCATGATTTTAACATAGAAACATTATTAATTATTGGACACTCACCACAAATAAATATAACACGTGAATCTTTAAAATATTCACAAGCTACACAACAAAAAGACATTGATGATTCTAACTTCATCGATAAATGCACCCTAATGATCACATCCATCCAACCAAGAAATCGAAAGAGAGAAGAAGTAAACAAACAATCACTATGTGCAGCGTGACGATAGTGTAATTTAATTGGCAAGACGTTTCTCATCCAATCAATTATAAGTTGGGGTTTGAATCATCGTAGTCATAAAGAAGTAACAAATCCAGTAAATGAAAGTCGTGGAGTCAAAACTCGCCGGATAAAGAAGGTTGTCCGAGTTTGTCTCATGTTGGCATGTTAGTATCTCTTCGCCATCATAAGTCAAAGACCGATTAATGGAGTTTTTAGCCATACTCATAAAATGTGGTGGGATCAGTCAACCCCGCCCGATTTATTGGTCGGCCACTAGTTAAACGATAAATAAAGAACCATTATTGATGATTAAAAAAAAACACCATGTGTAGCATTGAATAGTTGTACCCTCAAAAAGTACACATCTTGGACCCAATGAGATTAATTCTTAACATAACAAGGTACAACCAAGACCCTGAAAAATTGGTTGGCCTCATCTGCCCATGCAGTGTGCTATGCTATCCCCCTTCCCCACCACCACTAGTGCATGCATGAGAGGGTTGTACCTTTGAAAGGACAGAAACCACATGTAAATCACTACATTCGAAACATAGTGAAATCGACCACGTTTCGATCTTTGATTGAACAAAGGAGATCTAGCCAATGGGATAATAGGAAATGCATTTATGAAATCAATGAATTTCACACAAAATCACAAACCCTAACTTCAATTTTTGTGCAAGCCAACGTTTTGCCCTTTATTTGAACTGTGGAGGGCCCCACCCCCACTCACGAGAACTTTGATCCCTCTTTTGTTTTTGTTACTTTAATTTTTTTTTTCTTTTTTTTGTGAGAATTTAATTCGTGGATGAGTGTTGATGAGACATGCACCCTTGTTAGGGTTCTCTCTCTAGATCTATTTCTGTCTCAAGATTGTTATGCTTGATGATGATAAAATGTTATGTATTGAAATATAGTGTTGTAGATTAATAAAGAAAGTCATATTGACATATTGTTGAGATATAGAATTTGGGAAAATATTAAATCAAAGTGTGGAGCATAGAATGTGGCTTTGTATTGCTTAATGGTTCTTGTTTCTTCATCTTTTACATCAGCTATTTATAGGATTGATTCCTATTATAAATGAGGAATAAAAATGAAATGCAATCATTCTACTTTAATCTTAGATCTTTAACTTGGTATTTACAGCTGAAGTTACCTTCTTGATTCTATTTGCGACCTTACTTGAACATGATTTGTTTTATAGGCTCGTATAACTGTACCTTTGATTTCTAAGGAGATAGGAAACCATGTCTGGTGGATGAATCGTGGCTACCTTGCCAGGGTGTGATTAACAACGCCTATGTCAGATTTCTATCTGGCCTTGGTGTGGTAGACGATTATTCATGGTCTGACTTTGGTCCAACTTAGATGGCTAGACAACTATCTGGCAGACTTTAAATTATACCACCTTGATTCTATACCTTGATTCTATTCTCGATTGCTCTTGGTTCTGGTCTCCATTTCAACACTCTCATTTAAGTTAAATATCGTACTTATTCATATATAACTTACAATGACCTTCAATTTGTTTCTTATTTCTTGTCTTCTTTCCAACAAATATCTCCTCGTCTGAAGTGCAAAAAAATGAGAAATCGGCGGAACTTCCAGTTTCAGTTAAACATGAAGGCAAACCATAATCAGCCCAAATAAACCGGGATCACAATTACAGTTGAATCGTTTGCACCTGGTTCCGGTTCCAATCCGGAATCGGCTGAAAACCACCGGTTCCCTTAAAATCGTTCAAGGATACTCGTGACACATCTATGCGCTTATATGAACATTATCCATCATTTTATGTACTAGTACTCTACAATACTTACTAGTACTATCATTGAGTCTAGTATCGATACTCAAGAATAGTATATATGTATACATACATGTGATTTATCAATTTATAACCAATAAGAAAAAGCATGACAACGCCATGGACGATTGTAATCCCACGTCCATTTCTTTGATGTGATCTTTGTACTCACTCACTATGTAGCTTCCCCACATACACAAGAATAGAGATTGATACCTTGTTCTTGACATTCCACTTCACACACACACACACACACATAACTATAGAAATTTAATTTTTTTTTTTAAAGAAAAAACATTGTGGTCCTCAAGCATCTCCACCTTTCCTCTCAAAATTCCCATAACCCCACCACCCAATATATCTCCTCATTTGATCAATACTACTACTATCAATCACTACTATATATATATATATGTATATTTATTCATCATGAACATCATGAATGAGAGCAAAATGATGAAGAGAGACGGTGGCGACTCCGACGATGATGAGCTGGCGCCCGACGAGGAGAAGCGGAAGAGGGTCGCCGGCGCCAAGAAAGGCGGCGGCGACGCCTCCATGAAGAGCTGCCAGGCTGAGAAGTGCTCCGCTAATCTCGCCACCGCCAAGGTGTACCACCGCCGCCATAAGGTCTGCGAGCACCACGCCAAGGCGCAGGTCGCCGTCGTCGCCGGAATCCGCCAGCGCTTCTGCCAGCAATGCAGCAGGTTTTCTTCTCTTCTTGGATTTAATATTTTTGAAATTTATTTTTAAAATTTATACTAATATACAATACTAAATTTATTTGTTGTCACACTTTTCTTTTGAGCACCAAAAATAAAAATAAAAATGTACTGAGTATAAGATATGAAAGGATTAATTTTTGCTAAAATAAAAAATGTGTCACTAAACTTAATATATGGAGTAATATTTTACTTAGAATTATTGATTAATATATTTTGTACAAATAATTGGATAAGGTTTGAGTAGTATGATTGGTTTCTAACTATACTATATCAACTTTTAAATAAAATGGTTATTAATGTTTTTACTGAGGCAGATCATCCCAAAATGGTAAATTATTTATCAGGATATTATGACAAACACATGGGAACAAAAATTGTCTCAAACTTGAAAGTTGAAACGAAATGCAATAGGACTAATTGGTCACATGTACTATTGCAACATTTCACCAATTTTTATTAATTAAGATTATAGTATAAATTTAGTTGGTCTGTCTTAGTAACAAATTGTTGTCCATTCACGATATTTTTTAATTTTTTTTTTGTGTGTTTTTAGGTATATTTAATGAGAAAAATTGAGTGCACGTAACATTTAACAAGACTACCTAATGTTTTAACTTTAATCGATTGATGATTATATCCCCCATAAAGTTAACAATTTGAATTTCTTACTAGTTGAAATAGCAAACATGGTCACTTTTACCCCCCGTGACATTCTTCGGTGTGAAAAATTGTTATTTATTGTCTTTTAGTTCGTTAACAAAAAATTGGCACTTAAATACTAATAGTAATACCTTTAACCGGAGACTTATTATTCTCTTGCAATACTTCAATGACTTTTTATTAAAACTCATGTTACTTATTGGTGTTTGTTCTTTATTCAATTTACGGTGCAGGTTCCACGAGCTCTCGGAATTTGATGACGCGAAGAGGAGCTGCCGGAGGAGGTTGGCCGGCCACAACGAGAGGAGGAGGAAGAATCCGGGCGAGGGTTCACAGGCAGAAGGGTCCACTAGCGGCCGGATCAAGGGCAGCGGAAGCACGACGACGGTGAAGGAGTTGGTGTGTGGGCAAGTGGATGATAGGGGAAGGATTCAAATGAGTGTCCAAGAAAATTCAACCTACAAACATTTCCATGTCCGATAAATTCACCTAGCTCCCTCTCTTCTGTCAATAATCTAATTATAAGAATTATTGAGCTGATCTCGAGCTTAATTATTTTATAATCAATAAACGAGGATAATGAATAAAGTACGGGATGTGTGTTGCTCATTTACTTATGTTTTTTATCTGCTACTTGTATTTTGTCGTTTTTGATAGGCCGTTTTGTCTCTGTTTATTTTTTGATTTCTTTTGTATTTATTGTCGTTGATTATATTATGAACTGCTTGTCGGTTGCTAGCCAATTTTTTGCTACGAGCATTATCGATTTTACTCACAATTTCAAATCGAATTTACAGTCCTAATAAATAATGGATCGACTCACCATTTTGAATCAAAACATGAATGTGAGCAACTTGGATGAAATTTGGGCTTGGGCTTGGGATCGGGCTCGGGCCATAGGGATTGATGAAGTTAAGTTGTTGGGCTTTTTTTTTAGACATAATGTTAGACTAAAAACACAATACAATCTAATTATACCTACTTTATTCTTTCCTTTACTTTACTCTCTCTCATCTCTCTTACTTTATTCTTTCATCTACTTTATTTAACTCACTAAATACAACTTTCTCAAATTTTATGTCGAAAAGAAACGTCTCAAGTAACGTGGGACAGATAGATTACTATTTAATTACAACAACTAATGTAAAATTGCCTATCAGCATAAGTAAGACCTAATATATAGTATTAATCAATCACCCAATCAGACACGATGGTCTTTCCTACGCACATATGTTGATATGCAAACATATCAACAATAAACAAATTCAACCTTAAAATCAAACAATATACAAATCATAATTATCATTCAATAAACAACAACACTAGACCATAAAATCCAAAACAGAGAGATGTGCGAAAGTATTTAACAAGTTGCAGCTGAATGATAAACATCTAACGATTATAATTTTTGAAAAAAAGTTTCCCAAAAGGTTTGAATGTGGCTTTTGAGGCAGCAGCGGTGGCGATGGACTGCATTCTTCGGTTCGATCATTGGCCATGGTAGAAGAAGATTGCAACAGGGCGGGGAAGTTGACGAAATCATGCAACCTAAACAAGTTTTCCATCAGATAAAAAGCATCAATATCACTATGGTTTATAGTGCAATTCACCATCAAGAACTGGATAGCAATTAATGTACACAATATACAAACATGATACAATCATAATTGAAAAGTGCGAAACTATACCTGGAGAATTGAACAGACTGCTTGTATTAATGTAAGAACGAGCAACAAAAATCCAGCAACAATAGATAAGGTGGACCAAGGATTGCTGAAATAATCGCGTCCCAGAATCCATTTCCATTCGTTCCATTTGTAACTCATGACTCTCAGTATAATTCTCCATCTATACAAACTGCCTTTCCCGGGGTTCAACAAACTCCTCCTGTAATACTTCAACTCCATAAATAGGCCATAAAAATAGAAATCATATACTCCTTCAGTCAGTATTCCTCGAGTCAGATTATTAAAAAGGGCTGCAACTTGTCTACTTGAACCAAATCTATTCTCGATGATGCCAACCTCAACAAGTATATCAACATCACCCGGAGTGCGTATTAACGTCTCCAGGAGCATCACATAACTTGTAAATTTCTTGGAAAAGTACCCGTAACGGCCCAAGTGTTCAAAGGCTATTAGATTCTTGAAGAATGGCTCAGTCAATGCATCTATTGTCAATTCGGGGATGGTCAACACACCATCCTCATAACTAAAAGAAATTTCATGTAACCAATTTGATTCACTGCTACGAAGAACAACTCCAGCTTTGACAAGCTCTGTCGCATTTTGACAGAAGTCAGTGCTCTCTACTTGCCTTCTCGGTCGCTTATCAAAAGAACTCACATATCCCTCTGGTGGATCATGGAGAAACAGAAGGAACTCAACAAAATGTCTAGCCTTACTATGATGTGCTGCCAATGGTACCTTGCTTGTAAAACCAATGATCTTGAAGAATTTCTGAGCAAGATCATAGATGGTGACCATGACCATTTCACTTTCATTTAAGGATGAAAGATCCACAAAACTCAAAAGGCCCTCCATTATTCTTATAGGCATCTGATTCTCTAGCAACAACATATCATGCATCAAGTCCTGCATGACCCAGTGAGTGTCAAATATCGTCTCGTTCTCATCCCTCAACTGAATGAAATAGACATCCAGCAAAAGTGCAACAATGAATATTCCATCCAACATAATCACTTCAGCAAGTCGATTAGGAGAAAGAGTAATTGTACCCTCATAACACCCACGGACGAAACTTTCCTCCTTTGCTGCAAATTCGGCTATGGTATGTAGGTCAACCTTAGATCTAGTCAAGAAATTATGCATGAATCTCAGTTTGAATGGCTCCATGTCTTGAAGTTGCCATCGACCATGATGTAATGGACCAATTGACACCAATCGAGGAGTATAGGCTCCCTCATTTGCTTTCCGCAGTTTCTGAGGAACTTCATAGATAGATGCTGCATAGGAAAATGAAGGATCTTCGGACAACTTATCAAATTTTTTACCAAATGAAGATACTAATATCTCTATTTGGACAGTTTGTGATCCTTCATTCACAGATTCCATCTCCTGGTTATGCTATTGCTACCTGTCAGAATTTGTTGAGAGTTGAGACTACAATCAAATACTCCCTCCGTCCCAGTTTTGGAGTCACATTTTGCCATAAAAGTTCGTCCCAGTTTAAAAGTCACATTTAGAATTTTCCATATTTGGTCATACAATTTTGCCCATTGTTCATCAAAATTACATCAAAATGCCATTATCTACATTAAAATAATCCAAAACAAAAATAAAAAACCAAAAAGTCAAAAAAGGACTCACTTTCAACCAACTCACTTCATTTATTACACACTCCACCAATTCCTTAAAACCCGTGCCATAACTATATGTGACTCCAAATGTGAGACGAAGGGAGTGCATACACATTCAGCTTCAAAATTAAGTATCTTTAACAAACACACAAACTCTGTTATTACATCTTTAAGCATTACAACAAAATCTGGTTTCTACATTCCTAGAAACAAAAGTTCACCTTCAAGCAATTCATAAATTCAAAAGGTAAAAAGTTGAGCAACAGATCTTATAATCACCAATGGAATTACAAAATTAATCGCATGATCCAAGTAAATTAAGTCAATCAGTAGGGCTCACCTCAGAAACAGGATCCAATCCAAGTAGTTGGTCAACTGTGGTCGTGTTCCCGCCTTTGCCTATAGATAAACATAAGATCAGGCGAATCAAATTTTGGTAATTAATCTCCATGAACCAGTGATGAATTGCATTGACAAGGAAAAAAACAAACCACTGCTTTTCTTCGGCTGCCGCGAACTGCGGAAGTTGCATATGATCCAGTACTGTTTGTTACACTCACTACACCTCATAACTATTTTTTAAATTGATGGATTGGGGGTATTGTCTTGGGTCTTTTTTTATTTCTTTTTAGAAGTATGCCCTTATGATCCGGTTTTGACTAGGTTCAATTTTAAGAAATGTGTTGAATCAAAGGGTCGGGAGAATCGGTAATTCTTATTCGATGATGTAGAATGAATAGTTTACATGATTATATAAGCTATACAATATCTACGTATGGTAAACCTAAATTACAATAATTACTCTACTATTTTAGGCATAATATACTACCATATCAAATCCCTGATTCTATGGAATATCTTCTAACACTCCCCTCAAGCTATGTAACGGGATTGCCGATACTTAGCTTGCACAGTACTTCTCGAAACGACTTCGAATTCACAGCCTTTGTCAATATGTCAGCTAGTTGATCTTCAGACTTGACATAAGGCAACTCCACCACCTTTGCTTCAATATTCTCCTTTATGAAGTGTCAATCTACCTCACATGTTTTGTTCTATCATGCTGAACCGGATTCTCTGAAATACTAATGGCTGCCTTGTTGTCACAAAAAAGTCTACACGGATGAGTCGTCCGAAGGCCTAGTTCTGCCATCACTCTTCTTAGCCACAGTATCTATGTCAGTCCACTCTTAATTCCTCTGAATTCTGCTTCGGCACTGGAGAGTGCTACTACCTTCTGTTTCTTGCTTCTCCATGTCACAAGATTACCTCCTACAAAAGTGAAGTATCATGTGGTTGACTTTCTGTCATTTGGGTTACCTGCCCAGTCAGCATCTGTGAAACCATGTATCTCCAAATGTCCGTGCTTCTCGAACATGAGTCCATATTCCGCGGTCCCTTTCAAGTATCGAACGATCCTTAGAACTGCTTCCCAATGCTCCTCCTGCGGTGCATGCATAAATTGACTCACCACACCAACCGAGTAAGCAATGTCTGGTCTTGTGTGAGATAGATAGATCAATTTTCCAACGAGCCGCTAGTACCGGCCTCTGTCTGTCTGTTTAGCACCTTCCTTCATTTGTAGTCCATGGTTTTGGACCATCGGATTATCTACTGGTTTACAATCAAACATCCTAATCTCTGCCAATAGGTCTAGTATATACTTCCTTTGGTTTATGAAGATTCCCTTTTTTGACCTTAGTACCTCTATTCCCAAGAAGTATTTGAGTAGCCCCAAGTCTTTCATCTCGAACTCTTGGAAAAGATTTTTTCTCAATTCGGCTATTTCTTCCTCATCATCTCCCGTAATGATCATATCGTCGACATAGATAATCAAACATGTGATCTTGCCATCCTTTTTCTTAATGAACATGGTGTGGTCTGAATTGCTCTGTTCGTATTCATACTTCTTCATCACTTCAGTAAATCTTCCAAACCATGCTCTCGGAGATTATTTCAGCCCATACAGTGTCTTCTAAAGTCGGCAGACTTCTCCTGCTCCAAACTCGTCAGTGAACCCGGGTGAGGGTTCCATGTACACTGGTTTCGGTAACTCTCCATGTAAGAATGCATCAGTGACATCGAACTGGTGTAGTGGAGAAATCCTTGTTCGCCGCGATTGAAAATAAGACTCTCACGGTGTTAATTTTAGCCACGGGCGAGAATGTCTCGGCATAGTCAACTCCATACGTCTGAGTGTATCCTTTTGCCATCAGTCGGGCTTTATACCGTTCAACTGTACCATCCGGCCTTCTTTTAATCGTAAATACCCATCTGCACCCAACAGTCTTCACTCCTTCGGGTAATCTGCCTTTCACCCATGTATTATTTTTCATAAGTGCCTTCATTTCAGTAAGCATGGCTTCTCTCCATTTCTTATGCTTCATTGCCTCTTCGGCTGACCTCGGGATTTCCTCTTTCTCGTACAGTGTAGCCTCAAATGCTCGTGTCATCTTCATTAGATTCCCTTGCACAAAATTCGCTACTCCATAGCGACTTTTCTTGCCAATCTTCTCTGGGGAGTATCTTTTCGGAGGAACGCCCCTTGTAGTTTGGTGAGGAAGTATGTACCTCCCAGTATCTCCATCAATAGTGTTATCTTCTTCAATAGGTTCTGCATCAGGGTCAGTGGTAACCGAATTCTCAACCAGACTCGGTCCAGGAATTACCTCGGATATCGTCGGAGGAGGATCCAGTGGAGTTGGATGAGATGACTCTGGTGGTGAGACTTGCTCGGCGGCAGTGACCACCACTGGTTCTGTTAGATCCTCAATCGAGGAGCTTGACACTGGCACAACCCAACTTAGATAGTCCATAGTACTACCTGGATTACTCTCCCCCTAACTATTAAGGTGGGTATGGTAGAAAAATTCGGTTTCCAAAAAGTTACAGTTCATGGTGGTAGTAATTTTCTTAGTGTGAGGGTCAAAGCAACGATACCCCTTCTGGTTTACCCCGTACCCCACAAAAACACATTTAGTTGCGCAGGGAGAAAGTTTGGTCCTCTCATGTTTAGGGATGTGAATGTAGACGGTACAACCAAAAACTCTGGGTTGGAGGTTCAAATGTTCAGGAATGTTGGCTTGTTTGGATAGGATGTCAAGAAGGGTTTTCATGTTAAGAGTTTTGGTGGGTAGGCGATTGGTGAGGTAAATGGTTGTGGCGACTGCTTCTGGCCAAAAATATTTTGGGACTTTTGATCCAATAATGATGGCTCGGGTCATTTCTAAAATGGTTCTATTTTTCCTCTCAGCTACCCCATTCTGTTCTGGTGTATAGGCACAAGAAGTTTGATGTATTATGCTATTATCTTTACAAAACTGGTTCATAGTACTGTTAACAAATTCCCTCCCATTATCTGACCTAAGGGTTTTGATGTTGGTATGAAATTGTGTTTGGACAAGTTTAAAAAATGCAGCAAATCTATCAGATACATCAGATTTATGTTTAAAAAAATAAATCCACGTCATTCTAGTGCAATCATCAATAAAAGTCACAAAATACCGAAAACCATTCCCCCCAACAACCGGTGCGGGGCCCCATACATCAGAATGAACTAAAGAAAAGATGGATTTCATACGAGTGTTTGTCGGTTTAAAAGACTGTTTGTGGCTCTTGGCCAAAACACAAGTTTCACATGAAAAATCAGACGGAATAGAAAGGTTCGGATAAAGTAATTTAAAATACCCAGGAGAAGGGTGTCCTAGTCTTCGGTGCCAAAGCCAAGTTTCCTGTTTCGTGGATCCGTGAGCCAGCATTGCACTCCCATGTTGAGCTATCTCGTCCACGTAGTAGAGCCCTTCTTCCTCAGTGCCACGCCCAAGAATCCTCCTCGTCTGAATATCCAGCAAGATACAAAATCCGGGATGCATTAGGAGAGTACAATTCAATTCCTTAGTCACGTGACTAATAGACATTAGCCTTTGAGATAAAGTAGAGACATATAGGCAATTCGTAAGTCAGAGAGTGGGTGAAATCTGAATTGTGCCCACCCCAACAACAATAATCAATTCCCCATTGACTCCAACCCTTCGAATTTACATCAGATATATTTCTAACATGAAATGCAGCGGAAATTAAGGGTGCAAATTGATTCTTTGACACAAAATCCGGGTCAGTGTGGAATTTCTGGGAATGTTGGGGTATGCTACATATCATACCTCTGCACACTATAAAATGTAACACAAAATATATAAATTTCATGTATAAATATTTTAAAAGATACGCCTGAAATCAGCTAAATAGTTCACAAATGTTTTTGTATGTTGTTGATGTATTTGTCTTGAATGGTTAATTCGAGTTAGTTGCATTTGTTGAAAAGTAAAATGCTAAAAATAAAAGACACTAAAAACTTTATCGACTACATTGTTCTTGTTGATACATAGTACATAAAAATTTATAGGACTCTAGATATAAATGTACCTAGAAACTATATTTATTGGAACTCTACATTATAAACGTTAATTATCCTCTTTCCAACACACTTGAAACTCACATGTTCTCTTTCCAACAGCATTTGCACAGACTTGTTGCTAGTTATGCAATTTGCATGCTTGGTCACTTGGGCTTGTACTAGAAATGTTAGATGCAATTTCTTTTTAAATGGTTCTTGCCTTGTTGTGAAGATTGAGAAATAAGGACGAGATATGATTGATTGCATGATGATAATTGCTGAGATCCTTTCCGTTTGTTATTACTACTTTCTGTTAATAGCTTTGACAATATCTTCTATTAGGTTAAGGATTTGTTTTGATTTCTTTCCACTAATAGCTTTAACAATATCTTTAGGTAATAAGGATTTGTTTTGATGGCCTAACTTATTTAGAGTGTCTTCAATTGCGGACGTCCCGGTAGGAGACGTCCGATCGGACGTCCGCCGTAGTGGCAAGGAAGGGCGCCCACGCCGGTCCCCAACGCCCGTCGGATGGGCTCGCCCCTCCGCTCCACGGGCGACCAGACGTCCGCTGCTGTGGCGACACTCGGACGTCCGACTTTATAATTTTTTTTAAAAAACTCTATAAATAGGACTCGTTGAACTCAATTTCATTCACACCACTTGTGTTGACAAGTTTCTCTCTCTAAACTCTATTTTCAAGTATATCTAGAATGACGAGTAGTCGTGCGGGTGGTAGTGGCGGAGGCGCTAGTGATATTGATAGTGATAATGAATTGGATCTCGCTGTGGAAGAGGCGATTGATCGATTGCTCCAGCGGCGGCAGCAGGCGGCGGCGGCGGTGCCTAGGCCGATCCATCGCAGACGTCATGTACCCCGGGACCACATTGCTGCACATATTCGGTTGTATGAGGACTACTTTGCCCCGCAACCGCGTTTTGGGGATGTCTTATTCCGACGACGTTTTAGGATGCATCGTCCGTTGTTTATGTATATCGTGGGTGCTTTAGAGAGAAGATACGAGTTTTTCAGGATCAGGGAGGATGCGGCTGGCAAACCTGGACACACGCCTATACAGAAGTGCACTGCCGCAATCAGGCAACTGGCGTACGGAGGCCCGACCGACATGTTCGACGAGTACCTCCACATTGGCGAGTCTTCAGCTGTCGAGTGTCTGCTGAATTTTTGCGCGGGCGTTAGAGCGATATTCGGAGATCGGTATCTTCGGCGTCCGAGCCCCGAAGACTGCCAGCGGCTGATAAATATGCACGGGTCGGTGCACGGCTTCCCTAGGATGTTGGGCAGCATAGATTGTATGCATTGGGAGTGGAGGAACTGCCCCGTCGCCTGGAAGGGAATACACACTTCCGGCTTCAAAGCCAAGCATCCCACGATGATCCTTGAAGCTGTAGCTGACTACCGGCTGTGGATATGGTATGCTTATTTTGGAGCTGCCAGGTCGAACAACGATATCAACGTCCTCCAGTCGTCGCCCCTGTTCAACGATCAGTGCAATGGCGTTGGTCCCGCCATCAGTTTCGTCGCCAACGGCCACCAGCACAATATGGGATACTATTTGGCTGATGGGATATACCCAAACTGGCCCGTCTTTGTGAAGACGATCAAGCATGCGATCGGACCAAATAAGTCCTACTTTGCGAGCCGCCAGGAGGGAGCGCGCAAGCATGTTGAGCGCGCATTTGGTGTGCTCCAGAGTCGATGGGGGATGGTGAAGGGTCCGGCACGACAGTGGTATATTCCCAACATTGGCGACATCATGTACGCATGTATCATTTTGCACAACATGATTGTCGAAAGTGAAGGGGACGATGTGACTCAGTGGACCAACGAAGATGATACGGGTGCCGGTCCAAGCCACGGCGTGGCCAGCGCGAATGTGAACATGGGGGTACCTCATGGAGAGGTTGAGCGGTTGCGCGCATTTGCCAACATGCGGCAAAGAGATGCCCATATTCGACTTCAGGAGGATATCATCGAAGAGGTTTGGAATCGGAGGGGTGGACGTTGAAGTGGTTAATTTTTTTTTTATTGACTCTGTAATTTTTTTTCGAAGAATGTATGTTTTTTTTTAATGAAATATTCGCTTTTCCTTGTTCGTATTTTTGTCGAAATTTTAATTCCGTAAATTCTAATTTTAATTGTGAATTTAATTTTATTGTGGGAAGTCCTAGTGGAAGTCCTAGTGCAATGGGAAGTCCTAGTTAAAATGGGAAGTCCTAGTGATGACATGGCATGGATTTTGTGTGGGAAGTCCTAGTGGAAGTCCTAGTAGGAGGGGCGCCACCGAAGACACTCTTATACTATCATGTAAACTCCTATAAAAGGACATCCTGGAGGTTAGGAGATGCATCCAATTGGATCAAACTTGTAGGTGGTATAAATTGTAGGCAGATTCAGGGGATTGTGTTAGACCTATTCAGAGGATTGTTTTCTTTTGAGTTAATTCTAGTCCGTTGTTTTCCCTCTCTACTTGTTCTTCTGCATTCATTAGCCTTTACTCCATAACACTTGGTGCGATGAATCAACTAATATGGAGCAAAGGTACTACGACACCAATTGATATGGAGTAAAGACAGAGAACAAGTAGAGAGCGAATGATAACTTAATGAAGAACAATCCTCCAAAGAAGAAGATCACGAGACGTTACTGCAAAGTGCAATCTACATGTGCTCGGATCAGAAGATAATTAAGAAGTTGAAGCAATTACTTGTGAAACAAAGAACACCTCTATGTTCAGCTTAGAACAAAGGTACAATTAATGTTAATAATCTTCTCAATGTCTTTGTTGTATCTTCTGTGTGTATGTGTACGTGTGTGTGTATATTTTGTTGGATGATCTCTTATTATTTCTGTTATTTTAAAATACACACAGCATGTGAAAAGTTTAAAATACACCTTATATAAAAATACATTTAATGTGTGTTATGCGAATAAGGGGATTTAGTTTTAGATGCTTAGTGATAAAATAATGCTAGTAGTATTTTTTATGTAGAGTCAAAACTGTTGAGAGGTATATGAGACTCAGAATTTAGCTTTATATTAAGCCTATTAAATATGAGTACTACTTGTTTACTTTTTATTAAAATTGTTTACAATTTGTGCCAGATCATTTCCCGGGTCAAATACATGTGATGGCATGATATAAAAAAATTGTTATACAATTTGGTGGAATGTTAGTAGTTTTTGGTTAAAAAATAGGTAAAATCTGAGATTACATCTAACAAATATAAGAAATGCTTAATCTATCCTCCCTCCGTCCCACATAATTTTACACACTTTGACCCGGCACGAGTTTTAAAAAATGTAATGGAAAGTGAGTTGAAATAGTTGGTGGGATGTGAGTCTTATTTTTAAAGTATTAGTTTTATAATAAAATGTGAGTAGGAATGAGTTAGTGGAATACGAGGTCCACTACTAAAAATGGTAAAAGTGAAATGAGTAAAATTATGTGGGACGATCCAAAATGGAATACTGGGTAAAATTATGTGGGACGGAGGGAGTAATTCAGAAGTCAAGTACAATTGTACAAAGGTATGTTGCCATTTTGGTTGTACTTGAATTCGAACTTTGACCTATGTTAACTGTGAAACTAAATCTGTTAATTTAAATTATTGATCTATCAAATTTTGTTAATAGTCATAGCTTCGAATTATGTACTAGCATCACCTACAAAATCTCTAAAAGAAGTCGAATCATAATCACCAACGACTTTCCACTTTCCTTTATGCCGTGACACGTTTTTAGTGGGGTATAAAATTTAACACTTTCCAATTTTTACAGAGGAATAAGAATCTCAATAACGACCTCCAGCAATGATATAAAGAAATGACTCATCGGCTATAATATAATTTGTTATAATTTCGATTCAAAATAGAAATTAATTAATTCGTTCGTTAATCGTTGTGAATAAATATTTAATTAGCCTTAAAATGGAGTAGTAGTATGATGAATATTATGCTTTCTTTGTTCCATGAGACAATATTTATATTACTTTTAGATATATAGATTAAGGAATCTATATCTATATATATATAAAAGACGAGTTTTGGATAGATTTTAACAATCATTTTATGCTAGGGATACAAATGCAATTTTGAAAACTTATAGAATTACATTTCATTTTGATTCAATTCATTATTGTAGCAGTTACATCTAATTACTAATGGTAAAAATTACTTGAATTATCAAGTTTTGTGGAGTGGGCTAAAAATTTTGATCGGTTACACTATTTAGTTTAATAAGCATGAATAATTCAACCATGAAATCAATCAATCAATGGTTACAAATATTTAATCGTGAATTTTGAACATTCAAGCTGCAATTGTTTATTAAGAGCAATGCCATGATTAAAAACGTGTGGTGAAAAAAATTAGGATTATAATTTTAACAAACATAAATGCTAAAAGCCTTTTAAATTGGCCAAAGGTAGAACCGCGGTTACAAATGACAATGAGCATTTAACAAATTTTGTAACTTCTATTCTCTTAAATTTGTAATTTATAATATTTTAATTCTATAATTTCACATATCCTAATGTTGTGCCTATAAAAGACATAGAATTGTGGATGAATTACACATCAACGAAAGCATTATCCATTCTCTATCAAGTTCTCAATATTTAATTGTATATTTTAGGAACATTGTATTGTTCAAATTTTGAACTCCATCAAACTAATCGGTGCCTAGCGAGTTGGGATGTTATATACGTTAGGAGGGAGTCGTTTCATCTTTGGGGTTAATACGTCAATTCGAAAGCACTAATCGTGATGTAATTTGTCTTGCGGAAAGAGGAATTTTCTCGACTAGACTTACAGGTCGATTTATTTTATAATTTTCACTGTAAAATTTCCATTTCATTTATTATAGTTTTTTCTTTGATTACAATAGTTAGAGTACTGTATATGGTTCGAGAATTTTATCCTAATACTTCTTACAATTCTTAGAGATGAAAGAATTGTAACATCCTTAACTCGAAACATGCATAATATTTATCTTCATCTTTACACAATTTATCACTTTGGTATATTTATATTGTCACTGGTGCTATAATTATAATCACTTAAAAATTTAAAACTGAGGAAAAAATATTCCGACGTGCATTGCACGTGGGTTTGACACTAGTGATTTTAACACACTAGTTGAATAAAAAACTAAATTAGAGAATAATAATAATAATATAGGTAATTAAATAAAAAGAAATAAAATAGAATACTGTACATAATAAAAATAGGCAATTGAAAGAGAGTAAATAGCAGTAGTATATTATTTTTTACTATAAAGAGACATGATTCAACTATAATAAAATGATTAGAAAAGAAATTTATCCAAGATTGGGCAAGCTAGTGTACTTTTTATGGACTAGAAATTGTTGAATCGGAACTGAACTACGAGGGTGTTTCGCGGTTACGGTTCTGGTTCCAAAACTGGCGGCTACGGTTACGGTTCGGAGATGCTGGAAACCGGCGGTTTTTGACGGTTTCGGCACGGTTTTTCAGCGGTTTTTTGCGGTTCCGGTCTAAAACCGGCTAGCTCCGAAATTTAGGAACATGAACCGAACCACGGTACCAAAAGTAACGGTTTCAGTTCGATTTAAATCTCACGGTTCTGGTTCGGATCAGGAACCGCCACGGTTCCACGGCTAACCGCCCGAACCAAAAACCTTGAGCATCTGTAGGTTCTCTGGTCCGGTTTAGAGTTTTTGAAACTGTAATCAGCGATTAATCACCAACTTATTCTAACTGAGTTACTACTAAATAAGATCAATAATTTTTAATCATTTCATTAATCAAAATTAAAAAGAAAAAGAGTTTCTACTACCGCTCTGCATTGAAGAATTTCACGACCAAAATCGGCCAATCAGACCAACCATCACGTTTCCCCTCTCCCAGCCGTCCGATCCCCTCCCCATCCACGGCTCCCATCTCGGCACGTGCCGCCCACTTATCTGGATACAAGCGGCCACAAACACCGCCACGTGTCGCGCCATTGCAAAATATCACACCCCTCTTTCCCTTCCTCTCTCTTTCTCCTCTTCTCCACCTCCTCCAATCACCTCTCCGCCGCCGCCCGCACAGCCCCCCAAAACCCCCAATTATCCCTTCCCATAAAATCAAATTTTCAAATTCACCCCTTTCCGCCAAAAACCCCTAAAAATTCCGCCCTAAAAATCCGATCTTTTTCGCTAATTGAACTTCAAATTCCCGCTTCGGAAATCCCCAATTCGAAGCTGGTTGTCAAATTCCGGCTTCGGAAAGCTTCAATTCGGAGGCGGAATCGTCGATTGATCGGGAAAAATGGCGGATTCGGACAACGACTCGGGCGGGCACAGCAACAGCAACGCGAGCAGCCGGGAGCAGGACCGGTTCCTGCCGATCGCGAACGTGAGCAGGATCATGAAGAAGGCGCTGCCGGCGAACGCGAAGATATCCAAGGACGCGAAGGAGACGGTGCAGGAGTGCGTCTCGGAGTTCATCAGCTTCGTCACCGGCGAGGCCTCCGACAAGTGCCAGAGGGAGAAGCGGAAGACGATCAACGGCGACGACCTGCTCTGGGCCATGACCACGCTCGGATTCGAGGAGTATGTGGAGCCGCTGAAGGTCTACTTGGCCAAGTATAGGGAGATGGAGGGGGAGAAGAGCTCCGTCGCCGGAGTTAAGGAGGGCTCTGGTGGCGCTGGCGGTGGTGGTGGAGGAGGGGCTGTGAGCTCTGGTGGGGGGTTTAATGGTGGGGGGATTTATGGGGGGAATGTGATGGGGTTTCATCCCGGAGGGGGGATGTATGGCGGCGGCGTCGGTGGTGGTGGAGGGGGATTGGGGAATATGGGGGGATATGGCGGTGGCGGGGCCGGGAGGCCGAGGTAGATTTGGTGGTGATCAAGAATGAATTTGGTGACTGTTTTTTAACCTTTTTAAAGATCTATGGATTTTGTGTTTGTTGTTTGGAATGGATTAGTATAACTGTTTAGTGTAATTTGGGGATTTGATGATGTTGTTGTTGATGATGATGATGAAGATGAAGCATAGAGTGATAGAGAAATGATGTAAACTTGACTTTGTATTTTGTAAAATTTATAAAACAGATTCATGTTTGGGTTCAAGACTGTGTTTTTATGATGTGGTTGGGTTTGGGGATATGTGGATTTGAGTGTTCTGTTCTTACTTATTTGATGATATGGATTTGTTGTCTGAAATGTTGTGTTCATTGAAATGGCATTGGAAGTTGGTCTTGTTGTTCTCTATGCTTCTTTTATCCCTTCTTACTCTTGGTGGGATATTTGCATTCTTGATGAGATTATTAGTGAAATGTGTTTGAAAGATTGGAGTGTTTGGACCAATTGGAGAATTTCTTTGATGGGTGTTGGATTTTCTTGTGAAACATGATGGTGCCAACAACCTAATATGTTGGTAGTTAGGTATGTTGGTTATTTCTGTGGTGCAGTTTGTTTAGACTTTAGAGCAACTTGCCTTGTGTTCTGGCAGTTGGGGCTCAGTGTGAGGGCACCGGCTCCTATAAAAGTGGCGGCGTCGGTCGTTTAGGGTGTGGTTGCTAGCGTGGGAAGATAGAGATCGGAGAACTTCGATCGAGTGCAAAAGACTTATCCCTTGGTTATAGGCTATTGTTTTAAGTTTGTTTAGGTTCGTATTTCTAGTAGAAGTCTTTAGTTGTTGTGTGTATCTTTTAAAGTCCGAGTTGAGTATGTTTAAGCCCCTTTGAAGTTCGAGTTTGTTCGTTTCAATTATACTAGGTAAGCATGTTTTTTATGCCATTACATAACCTTTTTATGTTTTTGGTTCAACTTATTTTCATTTATGTCAAACATGTTTTGAAAGTAAATTGAAATGGTGTAAGAACAAATTTAAGAGGGAATCATTTGTAACTGCTTAAGTGTGGAAATCAAAAGAAAAAATAGAGAAATCAAATTACACATTTTGAATTTATTATATAGCAAGTCAAATTAATTTACCAAATTTATATAAAAAATTAACATAAAAACAATGAAATCAATATATAAACGCTAAACCACAAGTTTATATCCTATGATATTATGTTATGTCCAAGTCAATCCAATCAAATAACAAAGACTAAATTGTTTTTACCCTTCCACTATAAAATTCCCTGGGGTTATTTTCTAATACCTTAAAATTTAAGAAATGCTGAAATTCTTATTGGGTCCCACCTGTCTTCTTAATTTCCACCATCAGAAAACTACACAAATGGAGGCATATCATTTTCTTTCAAATTATCCTCTTCTTAAATCCACAACATACTCAATTAATCACCTCATGCACAATTTCAACATTTACCACCCACCTCACTTCACTAGTACATGTAATGTACTATCATAATTTAACTAATTCTTGAAGTATTTAATAAAACTATTGTACTAGGATTATCTTGATCAATTTTAGTGCTATTTAACTTTTAAGACTTCACGTGACTATGGATTCAAAAAACCTAACTTGTTGGATTCGAATATGATGAAAAAAGGTCGTGTCCGTGTTGGAAAACATGGGTGATGCAGCACCCGAAGTGGTTGTATCGGGTCATTTAGCTATTGTTCTTGAAAAATGGCTTGATTTAGCCCATTGCTCGAAAGAAGTTTTGATGGTATCCTTTTACACCAAGATGTATTACCGCTGCATCATAGATGTAGTTCTCTCGAGAGATCACAATTGCCATAAGCAAACATATTAATGATGAGAAAGTTTGACACTATGAATGAAGAATGTGTGATCGACGACTAACTCGAAAACCAGCATTTAATAGAGTTTTCTGACTCTTATAGACTGATAGTTAAGTTGGTCGACCCTGACCCCACCTGAGCACATCAATATACTCATCCACCAATGCTACCATCTGCCCCAAGATTCTTAGTTCAAAACCAAAAATAAAGTACTATCATAATATCATCAATATAATAATAAAAGACAAAATACTAGTATTTGAAAACGAAGATCCAAGTTCATCTTATCAAGACATGAAAATGGTAAAAACACAATCATGTTGGCT